>NW_025963582.1:0-300000 GCF_910591885.1 Bombus terrestris | reverse complement strand
GACATCGTTGGACATCGTGGGACACCGTTGGACATCGTTGGACATCGTTGGACACCGTTGGACATCGTTGGACATCGTTGGACATCGTTGGACACCGTTGGACACCGTTGGACACCGTTGGACACCGTTGGACATCGTTGGACACCGTTGGACACCGTTGGACACCGTTGGACATCGGTGGACATCGTGGGACACCGTTGGACACCGTTGGACACCGTTGGACATCGTTGGACACCGTGGGACAACGTGGGACAACGTGGGACAACGTGGGACAACGTGGGACAACGTGGGACAACGTGGGACAACGTGGGACAACGTGGGACAACGTGGGACACCGTTGGACACCGTGGGACACCGTGGGACAACGTGGGACAACGTGGGACAACGTGGGACAACGTGGGACAACTTGGGACAACGTGGGACAACGTGGGACAACGTGGGACAACGTGGGACAACGTGGGAAACCATGGAACAACGTGGGACAACGTGGGACACCGTTGGACATCGTTGGGCAACGTGGGACAACGTGGGACAACGTGGGACAACGTGGGACAACGTGGGACAACGTGGGACACCGTTGCACACCGTGGGACACCGTTGGACACCGTTGGACATCGTTGGACACCGTTGGACATCGTTGGACATCGTTGGACATCGTTGGACACCGTTGGACACCGTTGGACACCGTTGGACACCGTTGGACATCGTTGGACACCGTTGGACACCGTTGGACACCGTTGGACACCGTTGGACATCGGTGGACATCGTGGGACAACGTGGGACAACGTGGGACAACGTGGGACAACGTGGGACAACGTGGGACACCGTTGCACACCGTGGGACAACGTGGGAAACCATGGAACAACGTGGGACAACGTGGGACACCGTTGGACATCGTTGGGCAACGTGGGACAACGTGGGACAACGTGGGACAACGTGGGACAACGTGGGACATCGTTGGACATCGTTGGACACCGTTGGACATCGTTGGACATCGTTGGACATCGTTGGACACCGTTGGACACCGTTGGACACCGTTGGACATCGTTGGACATCGTGGGACACCGTTGGACATCGTTGGACATCGTTGGACACCGTTGGACATCGTTGGACATCGTTGGACATCGTTGGACACCGTTGGACACCGTTGGACACCGTTGGACACCGTTGGACATCGTTGGACACCGTTGGACACCGTTGGACACCGTTGGACACCGTTGGACATCGGTGGACATCGTGGGACACCGTTGGACACCGTTGGACACCGTTGGACATCGTTGGACACCGTGGGACAACGTGGGACAACGTGGGACAACTTGGGACAACGTGGGACAACGTGGGACAACGTGGGACAACGTGGGACAACGTGGGAAACCATGGAACAACGTGGGACAACGTGGGACACCGTTGGACATCGTTGGGCAACGTGGGACAACGTGGGACAACGTGGGACAACGTGGGACACCGTTGGACACCGTTGGACATCGTTGGACATCGTTGGACATCGTGGGACACCGTTGGACATCGTTGGACATCGTTGGACACCGTTGGACATCGTTGGACATCGTTGGACATCGTTGGACACCGTTGGACACCGTTGGACACCGTTGGACACCGTTGGACATCGTTGGACACCGTTGGACACCGTTGGACACCGTTGGACACCGTTGGACATCGGTGGACATCGTGGGACACCGTTGGACACCGTTGGACACCGTTGGACATCGTTGGACACCGTGGGACACCGTTGGACACCGTGGGACACCGTGGGACAACGTGGGACAACGTGGGACAACGTGGGACAACGTGGGACAACTTGGGACAACGTGGGACAACGTGGGACAACGTGGGACAACGTGGGACAACGTGGGAAACCATGGAACAACGTGGGACAACGTGGGACACCGTTGGACATCGTTGGGCAACGTGGGACAACGTGGGACAACGTGGGACAACGTGGGACAACGTGGGACAACGTGGGACACCGTTGCACACCGTGGGACACCGTTGGACACCGTTGGACATCGTTGGACACCGTGGGACAACGTGGGACAACGTGGGACAACGTGGGACAACGTGGGACAACGTGGGACAACGTGGGACAACGTGGGACAACGTGGGACACCGTTGGACACCGTGGGACATCGTGGGACAACGCGGGACAACGTGGGACAACGTGGGACACCGTTGGACACCGTGGGACACCGTTGGACACCGTTGGACACCGTGGGACACCGTTGGACACCGTTGGACATCGTTGGACACCGTTGGACACCGTTGGACACCGTTGGACACCGTGGGACAACGTGGGACAACGTGGGACAACGTGGGACAACGTGGGACAACGTGGGACAACGTGGGACACCGTTGGGCATCGTTGGACACCGTGGGACAACGTGGGACAACGTGGGACAACGTGGGACACCGTTGGACACCGTTGGACATCGTTGGACATCGTTGGACATCGTGGGACACCGTTGGACATCGTTGGACATCGTTGGACACCGTTGGACATCGTTGGACATCGTTGGACATCGTTGGACACCGTTGGACACCGTTGGACACCGTTGGACACCGTTGGACATCGGTGGACATCGTGGGACACCGTTGGACACCGTTGGACATCGTTGGACACCGTGGGACAACGTGGGACAACGTGGGACAACGTGGGACAACGTGGGACAACGTGGGACACCGTTGGACACCGTGGGACACCGTTGGACACCGTTGGACATCGTTGGACACCGTGGGACAACGTGGGACACCGTTGGACACCGTGGGACACCGTTGGACACCGTTGGACAGCGTTGGACACCGTTGGACTCCGTTGGACACCGTTGGACACCGTGGGACAACGTGGGACAACGTGGGACAACGTGGGACAACGTGGGACAACGTGGGACAACGTGGGACAACGTGGGACAACGTGGGACAACTTGGGACAACGTGGGACAACGTGGGACAACGTGGGACAACGTGGGACAACGTGGGACAACGTGGGACAACGTGGGACAACGTGGGACAACGTGGGACAACGTGGGACAACGTGGGACAACGTGGGACAACGTGGGACAACGTGGGACAACGTGGGACACCGTGGGACACAGTTGGACACCGTTGGACATCGCTGGACACCGTTGGACATCGTTGGACAACGTGGGACATCGTGGGACAACGTGGGACAACGTGGGACAACGTGGGACAACGTGGGACACCGTTGGACACCGTGGGACACCGTTGGACACCGTTGGACAACGTAGGACAACGTGGGACAACGTGGGACACCGTTGGACATCGTTGGACAACGTGGGACATCGTGGGACAACGTGGGACAACGTGGGACAACGTGGGACAACGTAGGACAACGTGGGACAACGTGGGACACCGTTGGACATCGTTGGACAACGTGGGACATCGTGGGACAACGTGGGACAACGTGGGACACCGTTGGACACCGTTGGACATCGTTGGACATCGTTGGACATCGTGGGACACCGTTGGACAACGTGGGACAACGTGGGACAACGTGGGACACCGTGGGACACCGTTGGACACCGTTGGACATCGTTGGACACCGTGGGACAACGTGGGACAACGTGGGACACCGTTGGACACCGTGGGACAACGTGGGACAACGTGGGACAACGTGGGACAACGTGGGACAACGTGGGCAACGTAGGACAACGTGGGACAACGTGGGACACCGTTGGACATCGTTGGACAACGTGGGACATCGTGGGACAACGTGAGACAACGTGGGACAACGTGGGACAACGTGGGACACCGTTGGACACCGTGGGACACCGTTGGACACCGTGGGACACCGTTGGACACCGTTGGACATCGTTGGACACCGTTGGACACCGTTGGACACCGTGGGACAACGTGGGACAACGTGGGACAACGTGGGACAACGTGGGACAACGTGGGACAACGTGGGACAACGTGGGACATCGTGGGACAACGTGGGACAACGTGGGACAACGTGGGACAACGTGGGACATCGTTGGACACCGTTGGACACCGTGGGACAACGTGGGACAACGTGGGACAACGTGGGACAACGTGGGACAACGTGGGACAACGTGGGACAACGTGGGACATCGTGGGACAACGTGGGACAACGTGGGACAACGTGGGACAACGTGGGACACCGTTGGACAACGTGGGACACCGTTGGACATCGTTGGACATCGTTGGACATCGTTGGACATCGTTGGACACCGTTGGACACCGTTGGACACCGTTGGACACCGTTGGACATCGGTGGACATCGTGGGACACAGTTGGACACCGTTGGACATCGGTGGACATCGTGGGACACAGTTGGACACCGTTGGACATCGTTGGACACAGTGGGACAACGTGGGACAACGTGGGACACCGTTGGACACCGTTGGACACCGTTGGACATCGTTGGACACCGTGGGACAACGTGGGACAACGTGGGACAACGTGGGAAACCATGCAACAACGTGGGACAACGTGGGACACCGTTGGACATCGTTGGGCAACGTGGGACAACGTGGGACAACGTGGGACAACGTGGGACAACGTGGGACAACGTGGGACACCGTTGGACACCGTGGGACACCGTTGGACACCGTTGGACATCGTTGGACACCGTGGGACAACGTGGGACAACGTGGGACAACGTGGGACAACGTGGGACAACGTGGGACAACGTTGGACACCGTGGGACACCGTTGGACACCGTTGGACATCGTGGGACAACGTGGGACAACGTGGGACAACGTGGGACACCGTTGGACAACGTGGGACACCGTTGGACATCGTTGGACACCGTTGGACACCGTTGGACATCGTTGGACATCGTTGGACACCGTTGGACACCGTTGGACACCGTTGGACACCGTTGGACATCGGTGGACATCGTGGGACACAGTTGGACACCGTTGGACATCGTTGGACACAGTGGGACAACGTGGGACAACGTGGGACACCGTTGGACACCGTTGGACACCGTTGGACACCGTTGGACACCGTTGGACACCGTTGGACACCGTTGGACATCGTTGGACACCGTGGGACAACGTGGGACAACGTGGGAAACCATGGAACAACGTGGGACAACGTGGGACACCGTTGGACATCGTTGGGCAACGTGGGACAACGTGGGACAACGTGGGACAACGTGGGACAACGTGGGACACCGTTGGACACCGTGGGACACCGTTGGACACCGTTGGACATCGTTGGACACCGTGGGACAACGTGGGACAACGTGGGACAACGTGGGACAACGTGGGACAACGTGGGACAACGTGGGACAACGTGGGACATCGTTGGACACCATTGGACATCGTTGGACACCGTGGGACAACGTGGGACATCGTTGGACACCGTGGGACAACGTGGGACAACGTGGGACAACGTGGGACACCGTTGGACATCGTTGGACACCGTTGGACACCGTGGGACAACGTGGGACAACGTGGGACAACGTGGGACAACGTGGGACAACGTGGGACAACGTGGGACAACGTGGGACAACGTGGGACATCGTGGGACATCGTGGGACAACGTGGGACAACGTGGGACGACGTGGGACAACGTGGGACACCGTTGGACATCGTTGGACATCGTTGGACATCGTTGGACATCGTTGGACACCGTTGGACACCGTTGGACACCGTTGGACACCGTTGGACATCGGTGGACATCGTGGGACACAGTTGGACACCGTTGGACATCGTTGGACACAGTGGGACAACGTGGGACAACGTGGGACACCGTTGGACACCGTTGGACACCGTTGGACACCGTTGGACATCGTTGGACACCGTGGGACAACGTGGGACAACGTGGGACAACGTGGGAAACCATGGAACAACGTGGGACAACGTGGGACACCGTTGGACATCGTTGGGCAACGTGGGACAACGTGGGACAACGTGGGACAACGTGGGACAACGTGGGACAACGTGGGACAACGTGGGACACCGTTGGACACCGTGGGACACCGTTGGACACCGTTGGACATCGTTGGACACCGTGGGACAACGTGGGACAACGTGGGACAACGTGGGACAACGTGGGACAACGTGGGACAACGTGGGACAACGTGGGACACCGTTGGACACCGTGGGACACCGTTGGACACCGTTGGACATCGTGGGACAACGTGGGACAACGTGGGACAACGTGGGACACCGTTGGACAACGTGGGACACCGTTGGACACCGTTGGACACCGTTGGACACCGTTGGACATCGTTGGACACCGTTGGACACCGTTGGACACCGTTGGACACCGTTGGACACCGTTGGACATCGTTGGACACCGTGGGACAACGTGGGACAACGTGGGACACCGTTGGACACCGTGGGACAACGTGGGACAACGTGGGACAACGTGGGACAACGTAGGACAACGTGGGACAACGTGGGACACCGTTGGACATCGTTGGACAACGTGGGACTTCGTGGGACAACGCGGGACAACGTGGGACAACGTGGGACACGGTTGGACACCGTGGGACACCGTTGGAAACCGTGGGACACCGTTGGACACCGTTGGTCACCGTGGGACACCGTTGGACACCGTTGGACATCGTTGGACACCGTTGGACACCGTTGGACACCGTTGGACACCGTGGGACAATGTGGGACAACGTGGGACAACGTGGGACAACGTGGGACAACGTGGGACAACGTGGGACACCGTTGGGCATCGTTGGACACCGTGGGACAACGTGGGACAACGTGGGACAACGTGGGACACCGTTGGACACCGTTGGACATCGTTGGACATCGTTGGACACCGTGGGACAACGTGGGACAACGTGGGACAACGTGGGACACCGTTGGACACCGTTGGACATCGTTGGACATCGTTGGACATCGTGGGACACCGTTGGACATCGTTGGACATCGTTGGACACCGTTGGACATCGTTGGACACCGTGGGACAACGTGGGACAACGTGGGACACCGTTGGACACCGTGGGACAACGTGGGACAACGTGGGACAACGTGGGACAACGTGGGACAACGTGGGCAACGTAGGACAACGTGGGACAACGTGGGACAACGTGGGACATCGTGGGACAACGTGGGACAACGTGGGACAACGTGGGACAACGTGGGACATCGTTGGACACCGTTGGACACCGTGGGACAACGTGGGACAACGTGGGACAACGTGGGACAACGTGGGACAACGTGGGACAACGTGGGACAACGTGGGACATCGTGGGACAACGTGGGACAACGTGGGACAACGTGGGACAACGTGGGACACCGTTGGACAACGTGGGACACCGTTGGACATCGTTGGACATCGTTGGACATCGTTGGACATCGTTGGACACCGTTGGACACCGTTGGACACCGTTGGACACCGTTGGACATCGGTGGACATCGTGGGACACAGTTGGACACCGTTGGACATCGGTGGACATCGTGGGACACAGTTGGACACCGTTGGACATCGTTGGACACAGTGGGACAACGTGGGACAACGTGGGACACCGTTGGACACCGTTGGACACCGTTGGACATCGTTGGACACCGTGGGACAACGTGGGACAACGTGGGACAACGTGGGAAACCATGCAACAACGTGGGACAACGTGGGACACCGTTGGACATCGTTGGGCAACGTGGGACAACGTGGGACAACGTGGGACAACGTGGGACAACGTGGGACAACGTGGGACACCGTTGGACACCGTGGGACACCGTTGGACACCGTTGGACATCGTTGGACACCGTGGGACAACGTGGGACAACGTGGGACAACGTGGGACAACGTGGGACAACGTGGGACAACGTTGGACACCGTGGGACACCGTTGGACACCGTTGGACATCGTGGGACAACGTGGGACAACGTGGGACAACGTGGGACACCGTTGGACAACGTGGGACACCGTTGGACATCGTTGGACACCGTTGGACACCGTTGGACATCGTTGGACATCGTTGGACACCGTTGGACACCGTTGGACACCGTTGGACACCGTTGGACATCGTTGGACATCGTGGGACACCGTTGGACACCGTTGGACATCGTTGGACACCGTGGGACAACGTGGGACAACGTGGGACACCGTTGGACACCGTTGGACACCGTTGGACACCGTTGGACACCGTTGGACACCGTTGGACACCGTTGGACATCGTTGGACACCGTGGGACAACGTGGGACAACGTGGGAAACCATGGAACAACGTGGGACAACGTGGGACACCGTTGGACATCGTTGGGCAACGTGGGACAACGTGGGACAACGTGGGACAACGTGGGACAACGTGGGACACCGTTGGACACCGTGGGACACCGTTGGACACCGTTGGACATCGTTGGACACCGTGGGACAACGTGGGACAACGTGGGACAACGTGGGACAACGTGGGACAACGTGGGACAACGTGGGACAACGTGGGACATCGTTGGACACCATTGGACATCGTTGGACACCGTGGGACAACGTGGGACATCGTTGGACACCGTGGGACAACGTGGGACAACGTGGGACAACGTGGGACACCGTTGGACATCGTTGGACACCGTTGGACACCGTGGGACAACGTGGGACAACGTGGGACAACGTGGGACAACGTGGGACAACGTGGGACAACGTGGGACAACGTGGGACAACGTGGGACATCGTGGGACAACGTGGGACAACGTGGGACAACGTGGGACGACGTGGGACAACGTGGGACACCGTTGGACATCGTTGGACATCGTTGGACATCGTTGGACATCGTTGGACACCGTTGGACACCGTTGGACACCGTTGGACACCGTTGGACATCGGTGGACATCGTGGGACACAGTTGGACACCGTTGGACATCGTTGGACACAGTGGGACAACGTGGGACAACGTGGGACACCGTTGGACACCGTTGGACACCGTTGGACACCGTTGGACATCGTTGGACACCGTGGGACAACGTGGGACAACGTGGGACAACGTGGGAAACCATGGAACAACGTGGGACAACGTGGGACACCGTTGGACATCGTTGGGCAACGTGGGACAACGTGGGACAACGTGGGACAACGTGGGACAACGTGGGACAACGTGGGACAACGTGGGACACCGTTGGACACCGTGGGACACCGTTGGACACCGTTGGACATCGTTGGACACCGTGGGACAACGTGGGACAACGTGGGACAACGTGGGACAACGTGGGACAACGTGGGACAACGTGGGACAACGTGGGACACCGTTGGACACCGTGGGACACCGTTGGACACCGTTGGACATCGTGGGACAACGTGGGACAACGTGGGACAACGTGGGACACCGTTGGACAACGTGGGACACCGTTGGACACCGTTGGACACCGTTGGACACCGTTGGACATCGTTGGACACCGTTGGACACCGTTGGACTCCGTTGGACACCGTTGGACACCGTTGGACATCGTTGGACACCGTGGGACAACGTGGGACAACGTGGGACACCGTTGGACACCGTGGGACAACGTGGGACAACGTGGGACAACGTGGGACAACGTAGGACAACGTGGGACAACGTGGGACACCGTTGGACATCGTTGGACAACGTGGGACTTCGTGGGACAACGCGGGACAACGTGGGACAACGTGGGACACGGTTGGACACCGTGGGACACCGTTGGAAACCGTGGGACACCGTTGGACACCGTTGGTCACCGTGGGACACCGTTGGACACCGTTGGACATCGTTGGACACCGTTGGACACCGTTGGACACCGTTGGACACCGTGGGACAACGTGGGACAACGTGGGACAACGTGGGACAACGTGGGACAACGTGGGACAACGTGGGACACCGTTGGGCATCGTTGGACACCGTGGGACAACGTGGGACAACGTGGGACAACGTGGGACACCGTTGGACACCGTTGGACATCGTTGGACATCGTTGGACATCGTGGGACACCGTTGGACATCGTTGGACATCGTTGGACACCGTTGGACATCGTTGGACATCGTTGGACATCGTTGGACACCGTTGGACACCGTTGGACACCGTTGGACACCGTTGGACATCGTTGGACACCGTTGGACACCGTTGGACACCGTTGGACACCGTTGGACATCGGTGGACATCGTGGGACACCGTTGGACACCGTTGGACACCGTTGGACATCGTTGGACACCGTGGGACAACGTGGGACAACGTGGGACAACGTGGGACAACGTGGGACAACGTGGGACAACGTGGGACAACGTGGGACAACGTGGGACAAGGTGGGACACCGTTGGACACCGTGGGACACCGTGGGACAACGTGGGACAACGTGGGACAACGTGGGACAACGTGGGACAACGTGGGACAACGTGGGACAACGTGGGACAACGTGGGACAACGTGGGACAACGTGGGAAACCATGGAACAACGTGGGACAACGTGGGACACCGTTGGACATCGTTGGGCAACATGGGACAACGTGGGACAACGTGGGACAACGTGGGACAACGTGGGACAACGTGGGACACCGTTGCACACCGTGGGACACCGTTGGACACCGTTGGACATCGTTGGACACCGTGGGACAACGTGGGACAACGTGGGACAACGTGGGACAACGTGGGACAACGTGGGACAACGTGGGACACCGTTGGACACCGTGGGACATCGTGGGACAACGCGGGACAACGTGGGACAACGTGGGACACCGTTGGACACCGTGGGACACCGTTGGACACCGTTGGACACCGTGGGACACCGTTGGACACCGTTGGACATCGTTGGACACCGTTGGACACCGTTGGACACCGTTGGACACCGTGGGACAACGTGGGACAACGTGGGACAACGTGGGACAACGTGGGACAACGTGGGACACCGTTGGGCATCGTTGGACACCGTGGGACAACGTGGGACAACGTGGGACACCGTGGGACACCGTGGGACAACGTGGGACAACGTGGGACAACGTGGGACAACGTAGGACAACGTGGGACAACGTGGGACACCGTTGGACATCGTTGGACAACGTGGGACATCGTGGGACAACGCGGGACAACGTGGGACAACGTGGGACAACGTGGGACACCGTTGGGCATCGTTGGACACCGTGGGACAACGTGGGACAACGTGGGACAACGTGGGACACCGTTGGACACCGTTGGACATCGTTGGACATCGTTGGACATCGTGGGACACCGTTGGACATCGTTGGACATCGTTGGACACCGTTGGACATCGTTGGACATCGTTGGACAACGTTGGACACCGTTGGACACCGTTGGACACCGTTGGACACCGTTGGACATCGTTGGACACCGTTGGACACCGTTGGACACCGTTGGACACCGTTGGACATCGGTGGACATCGTGGGACACCGTTGGACACCGTTGGACACCGTTGGACATCGTTGGACACCGTGGGACAACGTGGGACAACGTGGGACAACGTGGGACAACGTGGGACAACGTGGGACAACGTGGGACAACGTGGGACAACGTGGGACAACGTGGGACACCGTTGGACACCGTGGGACACCGTGGGACAACGTGGGACAACGTGGGACAACGTGGGACAACGTGGGACAACTTGGGACAACGTGGGACAACGTGGGACAACGTGGGACAACGTGGGACAACGTGGGAAACCATGGAACAACGTGGGACAACGTGGGACACCGTTGGACATCGTTGGGCAACGTGGGACAACGTGGGACAACGTGGGACAACGTGGGACAACGTGGGACAACGTGGGACACCGTTGCACACCGTGGGACACCGTTGGACACCGTTGGACATCGTTGGACACCGTGGGACAACGTGGGACAACGTGGGACAACGTGGGACAACGTGGGACACCGTTGGACACCGTGGGACATCGTGGGACAACGCGGGACAACGTGGGACAACGTGGGACACCGTTGGACACCGTGGGACACCGTTGGACACCGTTGGACACCGTGGGATACCGTTGGACACCGTTGGACATCGTTGGACACCGTTGGACACCGTTGGACACCGTTGGACACCGTGGGACAACGTGGGACAACGTGGGACAACGTGGGACAACGTGGGACAACGTGGGACAACGTGGGACACCGTTGGGCATCGTTGGACACCGTGGGACAACGTGGGACAACGTGGGACAACGTGGGACACCGTTGGACACCGTTGGACATCGTTGGACATCGTTGGACATCGTGGGACAACGTGGGACACCGTTGGACATCGTTGGACAACGTGGGACATCGTGGGACAACGCGGGACAACGTGGGACAACGTGGGACAACGTGGGACACCGTTGGGCATCGTTGGACACCGTGGGACAACGTGGGACAACGTGGGACAACGTGGGACACCGTTGGACACCGTGGGACACCGTTGGACACCGTTGGACATCGTTGGACACCGTGGGACAACGTGGGACACCGTTGGACACCGTGGGACAACGTGGGACAACGTGGGACAACGTGGGACAACGTGGGACAACGTGGGACAACGTGGGACACCGTTGGACACCGTGGGACACCGTTGGACACCGTGGGACAACGTGGGACAACGTGGGACAACGTGGGACAACGTGGGACAACGTAGGACAACGTGGGACAACGTGGGACACCGTTGGACATCGTTGGACAACGTGGGACATCGTGGGACAACGTGAGACAACGTGGGACAACGTGGGACAACGTGGGACACCGTTGGACACCGTGGGACACCGTTGGACACCGTGGGACACCGTTGGACACCGTTGGACATCGTTGGACACCGTTGGACACCGTTGGACACCGTGGGACAACGTGGGACAACGTGGGACAACGTGGGACAACGTGGGACAACGTGGGACAACGTGGGACAACGTGGGACATCGTGGGACAACGTGGGACAACGTGGGACAACGTGGGACAACGTGGGACATCGTTGGACACCGTTGGACACCGTGGGACAACGTGGGACAACGTGGGACAACGTGGGACAACGTGGGACAACGTGGGACAACGTGGGACAACGTGGGACATCGTGGGACAACGTGGGACAACGTGGGACAACGTGGGACAACGTGGGACACCGTTGGACAACGTGGGACACCGTTGGACATCGTTGGACATCGTTGGACATCGTTGGACATCGTTGGACACCGTTGGACACCGTTGGACACCGTTGGACACCGTTGGACATCGTTGGACATCGTGGGACACAGTTGGACACCGTTGGACATCGGTGGACATCGTGGGACACAGTTGGACACCGTTGGACATCGTTGGACACAGTGGGACAACGTGGGACAACGTGGGACACCGTTGGACACCGTTGGACACCGTTGGACATCGTTGGACACCGTGGGACAACGTGGGACAACGTGGGACAACGTGGGAAACCATGCAACAACGTGGGACAACGTGGGACACCGTTGGACATCGTTGGGCAACGTGGGACAACGTGGGACAACGTGGGACAACGTGGGACAACGTGGGACAACGTGGGACACCGTTGGACACCGTGGGACACCGTTGGACACCGTTGGACATCGTTGGACACCGTGGGACAACGTGGGACAACGTGGGACAACGTGGGACAACGTGGGACAACGTGGGACAACGTTGGACACCGTGGGACACCGTTGGACACCGTTGGACATCGTGGGACAACGTGGGACAACGTGGGACAACGTGGGACAACGTGGGACAACGTGGGACACCGTTGGACATCGTTGGACACCGTTGGACACCGTTGGACATCGTTGGACATCGTTGGACACCGTTGGACACCGTTGGACACCGTTGGACACCGTTGGACATCGGTGGACATCGTGGGACACAGTTGGACACCGTTGGACATCGTTGGACACAGTGGGACAACGTGGGACAACGTGGGACACCGTTGGACACCGTTGGACACCGTTGGACACCGTTGGACACCGTTGGACACCGTTGGACACCGTTGGACATCGTTGGACACCGTGGGACAACGTGGGACAACGTGGGAAACCATGGAACAACGTGGGACAACGTGGGACACCGTTGGACATCGTTGGGCAACGTGGGACAACGTGGGACAACGTGGGACAACGTGGGACAACGTGGGACACCGTTGGACACCGTGGGACACCGTTGGACACCGTTGGACATCGTTGGACACCGTGGGACAACGTGGGACACCGTGGGACAACGTGGGACAACGTGGGACAACGTGGGACAACGTGGGACAACGTGGGACATCGTTGGACACCATTGGACATCGTTGGACACCGTGGGACAACGTGGGACATCGTTGGACACCGTGGGACAACGTGGGACAACGTGGGACAACGTGGGACACCGTTGGACATCGTTGGACACCGTTGGACACCGTGGGACAACGTGGGACAACGTGGGACAACGTGGGACAACGTGGGACAACGTGGGACAACGTGGGACAACGTGGGACAACGTGGGACATCGTGGGACAACGTGGGACAACGTGGGACAACGTGGGACGACGTGGGACAACGTGGGACACCGTTGGACATCGTTGGACATCGTTGGACATCGTTGGACATCGTTGGACACCGTTGGACACCGTTGGACACCGTTGGACACCGTTGGACATCGGTGGACATCGTGGGACACAGTTGGACACCGTTGGACATCGTTGGACACAGTGGGACAACGTGGGACAACGTGGGACACCGTTGGACACCGTTGGACACCGTTGGACACCGTTGGACATCGTTGGACACCGTGGGACAACGTGGGACAACGTGGGACAACGTGGGAAACCATGGAACAACGTGGGACAACGTGGGACACCGTTGGACATCGTTGGGCAACGTGGGACAACGTGGGACAACGTGGGACAACGTGGGACAACGTGGGACAACGTGGGACAACGTGGGACACCGTTGGACACCGTGGGACACCGTTGGACACCGTTGGACATCGTTGGACACCGTGGGACAACGTGGGACAACGTGGGACAACGTGGGACAACGTGGGACAACGTGGGACAACGTGGGACAACGTGGGACACCGTTGGACACCGTGGGACACCGTTGGACACCGTTGGACATCGTGGGACAACGTGGGACAACGTGGGACAACGTGGGACACCGTTGGACAACGTGGGACACCGTTGGACACCGTTGGACACCGTTGGACACCGTTGGACATCGTTGGACACCGTTGGACACCGTTGGACACCGTTGGACACCGTTGGACACCGTTGGACATCGTTGGACACCGTGGGACAACGTGGGACAACGTGGGACACCGTTGGACACCGTGGGACAACGTGGGACAACGTGGGACAACGTGGGACAACGTAGGACAACGTGGGACAACGTGGGACACCGTTGGACATCGTTGGACAACGTGGGACTTCGTGGGACAACGCGGGACAACGTGGGACAACGTGGGACACGGTTGGACACCGTGGGACACCGTTGGAAACCGTGGGACACCGTTGGACACCGTTGGTCACCGTGGGACACCGTTGGACACCGTTGGACATCGTTGGACACCGTTGGACACCGTTGGACACCGTTGGACACCGTGGGACAACGTGGGACAACGTGGGACAACGTGGGACAACGTGGGACAACGTGGGACAACGTGGGACACCGTTGGGCATCGTTGGACACCGTGGGACAACGTGGGACAACGTGGGACAACGTGGGACACCGTTGGACACCGTTGGACATCGTTGGACATCGTTGGACATCGTGGGACACCGTTGGACATCGTTGGACATCGTTGGACACCGTTGGACATCGTTGGACATCGTTGGACATCGTTGGACACCGTTGGACACCGTTGGACACCGTTGGACACCGTTGGACATCGTTGGACACCGTTGGACACCGTTGGACACCGTTGGACACCGTTGGACATCGGTGGACATCGTGGGACACCGTTGGACACCGTTGGACACCGTTGGACATCGTTGGACACCGTGGGACAACGTGGGACAACGTGGGACAACGTGGGACAACGTGGGACAACGTGGGACAACGTGGGACAACGTGGGACAACGTGGGACAAGGTGGGACACCGTTGGACACCGTGGGACACCGTGGGACAACGTGGGACAACGTGGGACAACGTGGGACAACGTGGGACAACTTGGGACAACGTGGGACAACGTGGGACAACGTGGGACAACGTGGGACAACGTGGGAAACCATGGAACAACGTGGGACAACGTGGGACACCGTTGGACATCGTTGGGCAACATGGGACAACGTGGGACAACGTGGGACAACGTGGGACAACGTGGGACAACGTGGGACACCGTTGCACACCGTGGGACACCGTTGGACACCGTTGGACATCGTTGGACACCGTGGGACAACGTGGGACAACGTGGGACAACGTGGGACAACGTGGGACAACGTGGGACAACGTGGGACACCGTTGGACACCGTGGGACATCGTGGGACAACGCGGGACAACGTGGGACAACGTGGGACACCGTGGGACACCGTGGGACACCGTTGGACACCGTTGGACACCGTGGGACACCGTTGGACACCGTTGGACATCGTTGGACACCGTTGGACACCGTTGGACACCGTTGGACACCGTGGGACAACGTGGGACAACGTGGGACAACGTGGGACAACGTGGGACAACGTGGGACACCGTTGGGCATCGTTGGACACCGTGGGACAACGTGGGACAACGTGGGACACCGTTGGACACCGTGGGACAACGTGGGACAACGTGGGACAACGTGGGACAACGTAGGACAACGTGGGACAACGTGGGACACCGTTGGACATCGTTGGACAACGTGGGACATCGTGGGACAACGCGGGACAACGTGGGACAACGTGGGACAACGTGGGACACCGTTGGGCATCGTTGGACACCGTGGGACAACGTGGGACAACGTGGGACAACGTGGGACACCGTTGGACACCGTTGGACATCGTTGGACATCGTTGGACATCGTGGGACACCGTTGGACATCGTTGGACATCGTTGGACACCGTTGGACATCGTTGGACATCGTTGGACATCGTTGGACACCGTTGGACACCGTTGGACACCGTTGGACACCGTTGGACATCGTTGGACACCGTTGGACACCGTTGGACACCGTTGGACACCGTTGGACATCGGTGGACATCGTGGGACACCGTTGGACACCGTTGGACACCGTTGGACATCGTTGGACACCGTGGGACAACGTGGGACAACGTGGGACAACGTGGGACAACGTGGGACAACGTGGGACAACGTGGGACAACGTGGGACAACGTGGGACAACGTGGGACACCGTTGGACACCGTGGGACACCGTGGGACAACGTGGGACAACGTGGGACAACGTGGGACAACGTGGGACAACTTGGGACAACGTGGGACAACGTGGGACAACGTGGGACAACGTGGGACAACGTGGGAAACCATGGAACAACGTGGGACAACGTGGGACACCGTTGGACATCGTTGGGCAACGTGGGACAACGTGGGACAACGTGGGACAACGTGGGACAACGTGGGACAACGTGGGACACCGTTGCACACCGTGGGACACCGTTGGACACCGTTGGACATCGTTGGACACCGTGGGACAACGTGGGACAACGTGGGACAACGTGGGACAACGTGGGACACCGTTGGACACCGTGGGACATCGTGGGACAACGCGGGACAACGTGGGACAACGTGGGACACCGTTGGACACCGTGGGACACCGTTGGACACCGTTGGACACCGTGGGATACCGTTGGACACCGTTGGACATCGTTGGACACCGTTGGACACCGTTGGACACCGTTGGACACCGTGGGACAACGTGGGACAACGTGGGACAACGTGGGACAACGTGGGACAACGTGGGACAACGTGGGACACCGTTGGGCATCGTTGGACACCGTGGGACAACGTGGGACAACGTGGGACAACGTGGGACACCGTTGGACACCGTTGGACATCGTTGGACATCGTTGGACATCGTGGGACATCGTTGGACACCGTTGGACACCGTTGGACACCGTTGGACACCGTTGGACATCGTTGGACACCGTTGGACACCGTTGGACACCGTTGGACACCGTTGGACACCGTGGGACACCGTTGGACACCGTTGGACACCGTTGGACACCGTGGGACAACGTGGGACAACGTGGGACAACGTGGGACAACGTGGGACAACGTGGGACACCGTTGGGCATCGTTGGACACCGTGGGACAACGTGGGACAACGTGGGACACCGTTGGACACCGTGGGACAACGTGGGACAACGTGGGACAACGTAGGACAACGTGGGACAACGTGGGACACCGTTGGACATCGTTGGACAACGTGGGACATCGTGGGACAACGCGGGACAACGTGGGACAACGTGGGACAACGTGGGACACCGTTGGGCATCGTTGGACACCGTGGGACAACGTGGGACAACGTGGGACAACGTGGGACACCGTTGGACACCGTGGGACACCGTTGGACACCGTTGGACATCGTTGGACACCGTGGGACAACGTGGGACACCGTTGGACACCGTGGGACAACGTGGGACAACGTGGGACAACGTGGGACAACGTGGGACAACGTGGGACAACGTGGGACACCGTTGGACACCGTGGGACACCGTTGGACACCGTGGGACAACGTGGGACAACGTGGGACAACGTGGGACAACGTGGGACAACGTAGGACAACGTGGGACAACGTGGGACACCGTTGGACATCGTTGGACAACGTGGGACAACGTGGGACAACGTGGGACAACGTGGGACACCGTGGGACACCGTTGGACACCGTTGGACACCGTGGGACACCGTTGGACACCGTTGGACATCGTTGGACACCGTTGGACACCGTTGGACTCCGTTGGACACCGTGGGACAACGTGGGACAACGTGGGACAACGTGGGACAACGTGGGACAACGTGGGACAACGTGGGACAACGTGGGACAACGTGGGACAACGTGGGACAACGTGGGACAACGTGGGACAACGTGGGACAACGTGGGACAACGTGGGACAACGTGGGACAACGTGGGACAACGTGGGACAACGTGGGACAACGTGGGACACCGTGGGACACAGTTGGACACCGTTGGACATCGTTGGACACCGTTGGACATCGTTGGACAACGTGGGACATCGTGGGACAACGTGGGACAACGTGGGACAACGTGGGACAACGTGGGACACCGTTGGACACCGTGGGACACCGTTGGACACCGTTGGACAACGTAGGACAACGTGGGACAACGTGGGACACCGTTGGACAACGTTGGACAACGTGGGACATCGTGGGACAACGTGGGACAACGTGGGACAACGTGGGACAACGTAGGACAACGTGGGACAACGTGGGACACCGTTGGACATCGTTGGACAACGTGGGACATCGTGGGACAACGTGGGACAACGTGGGACACCGTTGGACACCGTTGGACATCGTTGGACATCGTTGGACATCGTGGGACACCGTTGGACAACGTGGGACAACGTGGGACAACGTGGGACACCGTGGGACACCGTTGGACACCGTTGGACATCGTTGGACACCGTGGGACAACGTGGGACAACGTGGGACACCGTTGGACACCGTGGGACAACGTGGGACAACGTGGGACAACGTGGGACAACGTGGGACAACGTGGGCAACGTAGGACAACGTGGGACAACGTGGGACACCGTTGGACATCGTTGGACAACGTGGGACATCGTGGGACAACGTGAGACAACGTGGGACAACGTGGGACAACGTGGGACACAGTTGGACACCGTGGGACACCGTTGGACACCGTGGGACACCGTTGGACACCGTTGGACATCGTTGGACACCGTTGGACACCGTTGGACACCGTTGGACACCGTGGGACAACGTGGGACAACGTGGGACAACGTGGGACAACGTGTGACAACGTGGGACAACGTGGGACAACGTGGGACATCGTGGGACAACGTGGGACAACGTGGGACAACGTGGGACAACGTGGGACATCGTTGGACACCGTTGGACACCGTGGGACAACGTGGGACAACGTGGGACAACGTGGGACAACGTGGGACAACGTGGGACAACGTGGGACAACGTGGGACATCGTGGGACAACGTGGGACAACGTGGGACAACGTGGGACAACGTGGGACACCGTTGGACAACGTGGGACACCGTTGGACATCGTTGGACATCGTTGGACATCGTTGGACATCGTTGGACACCGTTGGACACCGTTGGACACCGTTGGACACCGTTGGACATCGGTGGACATCGTGGGACACAGTTGGACACCGTTGGACATCGTTGGACACAGTGGGACAACGTGGGACAACGTGGGACAACGTGGGACACCGTTGGACACCGTTGGACATCGTTGGACACCGTTGGACATCGTTGGACACCGTTGGACACCGTTGGACACCGTTGGACATCGGTGGACATCGTGGGACACAGTTGGACACCGTTGGACATCGTTGGACACAGTGGGACAACGTGGGACAACGTGGGACACCGTTGGACACCGTTGGACACCGTTGGACACCGTTGGACATCGTTGGACACCGTGGGACAACGTGGGACAACGTGGGACAACGTGGGAAACCATGGAACAACGTGGGACAACGTGGGACACCGTTGGACATCGTTGGGCAACGTGGGACAACGTGGGACAACGTGGGACAACGTGGGACAACGTGGGACAACGTGGGACACCGTTGGACACCGTGGGACACCGTTGGACACCGTTGGACATCGTTGGACACCGTGGGACAACGTGGGACAACGTGGGACAACGTGGGACAACGTGGGACAACGTGGGACAACGTGGGACAACGTGGGACACCGTTGGACACCGTGGGACATCGTTGGACACCGTTGGACACCGTGGGACAACGTGGGACAACGTGGGACAACGTGGGACAACGTAGGACAACGTGGGACAACGTGGGACACCGTTGGACATCGTTGGACAACGTGGGACATCGTGGGACAACGCGGGACACCGTTGGACACCGTTGGACACCGTGGGACACCGTTGGACACCGTTGGACATCGTTGGACACCGTTGGACACCGTTGGACACCGTTGGACACCGTGGGACAACGTGGGACAACGTGGGACAACGTGGGACAACGTGGGACAACGTGGGACACCGTTGGGCATCGTTGGACACCGTGGGACAACGTGGGACAACGTGGGACAACGTGGGACACCGTTGGACACCGTTGGACATCGTTGGACATCGTTGGACATCGTGGGACACCGTTGGACATCGTTGGACATCGTTGGACACCGTTGGACATCGTTGGACATCGTTGGACATCGTTGGACACGTTGGACACCGTTGGACACCGTTGGACACCGTTGGACATCGGTGGACATCGTGGGACACCGTTGGACACCGTTGGACATCGTTGGACACCGTGGGACAACGTGGGACAACGTGGGACAACGTGGGACAACGTGGGACAACGTGGGACAACGTGGGACAACGTGGGACAACGTGGGACAACGTGGGACACCGTTGGACATCGTTGGACAACGTGGGACAACGTGGGACAACGTGGGACACCGTTGGACACCGTTGGACATCGTTGGACATCGTTGGACATCGTGGGACACCGTTGGACATCGTTGGACATCGTTGGACACCGTTGGACATCGTTGGACATCGTTGGACATCGTTGGACACCGTTGGACACCGTTGGACACCGTTGGACACCATTGGACATCGGTGGACATCGTGGGACACCGTTGGACACCGTTGGACATCGTTGGACACCGTTGGACACCGTGGGACAACGTGGGACAACGTGGGACAACGTGGGACAACGTGGGACAACTTGGGACAACGTGGGACAACGTGGGACAACGTGGGACAACGTGGGACAACGTGGGACACCGTTGGACATCGTTGGACAACGTGGGACAACGTGGGACAACGTGGGACAACGTGGGACAACGTGGGACAACGTGGGACACCGTTGGACACCGTTGGACACCGTTGGACATCGTTGGACACCGTGGGACAACGTGGGACAACGTGGGACAACGTGGGAAACCATGGAACAACGTGGGACAACGTGGGACACCGTTGGACATCGTTGGGCAACGTGGGACAACGTGGGACAACGTGGGACAACGTGGGACAACGTGGGACAACGTGGGACACCGTTGGACACCGTGGGACACCGTTGGACACCGTTGGACATCGTTGGACACCGTGGGACAACGTGGGACAACGTGGGACAACGTGGGACAACGTGGGACAACGTGGGACAACGTGGGACAACGTGGGACACCGTTGGACACCGTGGGACAACGTGGGACAACGTGGGACAACGTGGGACACCGTTGGACACCGTGGGACACCGTTGGACACCGTTGGACATCGTTGGACACCGTGGGACAACGTGGGACAACGTGGGACAACGTGGGACAACGTGGGACAACGTGGGACAACGTGGGACATCGTGGGACAACGTGGGACAACGTGGGACACCGTTGGACAACGTGGGACACCGTTGGACATCGTTGGACACCGTTGGACACCGTTGGACATCGTTGGACACCGTTGGACACCGTTGGACAACGTGGGACATCGTGGGACAACGCGGGACAACGTGGGACAACGTGGGACACCGTTGGACACCGTGGGACACCGTTGGACACCGTTGGACACCGTGGGACACCGTTGGACACCGTTGGACATCGTTGGACACCGTTGGACACCGTTGGACACCGTTGGACACCGTGGGACAACGTGGGACAACGTGGGACAACGTGGGACAACGTGGGACAACGTGGGACACCGTTGGGCATCGTTGGACACCGTGGGACAACGTGGGACAACGTGGGACAACGTGGGACACCGTTGGACACCGTTGGACATCGTTGGACATCGTTGGACATCGTGGGACACCGTTGGACATCGTTGGACATCGTTGGACACCGTTGGACATCGTTGGACATCGTTGGACATCGTTGGACACCGTTGGACACCGTTGGACATCGTTGGGCAACGTGGGACAACGTGGGACAACGTGGGACAACGTGGGACAACGTGGGACACCGTTGGACACCGTGGGACACCGTTGGACACCGTTGGACATCGTTGGACACCGTGGGACAACGTGGGACAACGTGGGACAACGTGGGACAACGTGGGACAACGTGGGACAACGTGGGACATCGTGGGACAACGTGGGACAACGTGGGACAACGTGGGACAACGTGGGACACCGTTGGACAACGTGGGACACCGTTGGACATCGTTGGACACCGTGGGACAACGTGGGACAACGTGGGACAACGTGGGACACCGTTGGACACCGTTGGACATCGTTGGACATCGTTGGACATCGTGGGACACCGTTGGACATCGTTGGACATCGTTGGACACCGTTGGACATCGTTGGACATCGTTGGACATCGTTGGACACCGTTGGACACCGTTGGACACCGTTGGACACCGTTGGACATCGGTGGACATCGTGGGACACCGTTGGACACAGTTGGACATCGTTGGACACCGTTGGACACCGTGGGACAACGTGGGACAACGTGGGACAACGTGGGACAACGTGGGACAACGTGGGACAACGTGGGACAACGTGGGACAACGTGGGACACCGTTGGGCACCGTGGGACACCGTTGGACAACGTGGGACAACGTGGGAGAACGTGGGACAACGTGGGACAACGTGGGACACCGTTGGACACCGTGGGACACCGTTGGACACCGTTGGACATCGTTGGACACCGTGGGACAACGTGGGACAACGTGGGACAACGTGGGACACAGTTGGACACCGTTGGACATCGTTGGACACCGTTGGACACCGTGGGACAACGTGGGACAACGTGGGACAACGTGGGACAACGTGGGACAACGTGGGACACCGTTGGACACCGTTGGACATCGTTGGACACCGTTGGACACCGTGGGACAACGTGGGACAACGTGGGACAACGTGGGACAACGTGGGACAACGTGGGACAACGTGGGACAACGTAGGACAACGTGGGACAACGTGGGACACCGTTGGACATCGTTGGACACCGTGGGACACCGTTGGACACCGTTGGACACCGTTGGACACCGTTGGACACCGTTGGACATCGGTGGACATCGTGGGACACCGTTGGACATCGTTGGACACCGTGGGACAACGTGGGACAACGTGGGACAACGTGGGACAACGTGGGACACCGTTGGACACCGTTGGACATCGTTGGACACCGTTGGACACCGTGGGACAACGTGGGACAACGTGGGACAACGTGGGACAACGTGGGACAACGTGGGACAACGTGGGACAACGTAGGACAACGTGGGACAACGTGGGACACCGTTGGACATCGTTGGACAACGTGGGACATCGTGGGACAACGTGGGACAACGTGGGACAACGTGGGACAACGTGGGACACAGTTGGACACCGTTGGACATCGTTGGACACCGTTGGACACCGTGGGACAACGTGGGACAACGTGGGACAACGTGGGACAACGTGGGACAACGTGGGACAACGTGGGACAACGTGGGACACAGTTGGACACCGTTGGACATCGTTGGACACCGTTGGACACCGTGGGACAACGTGGGACAACGTGGGACAACGTGGGACAACGTGGGACAACGTGGGACAACGTGGGACACAGTTGGACACCGTTGGACATCGTTGGACACCGTTGGACACCGTTGGACACCGTGGGACAACGTGGGACAACGCGGGACAACGTGGGACAACGTGGGACAACGTGGGACAACGTGGGACAACGTGGGACATCGTGGGACAACGTGGGACAACGTGGGACAACGTGGGACAACGTGGGACACCGTTGGACAACGTGGGACACCGTTGGACATCGTTGGACACCGTGGGACAACGTGGGACAACGCGGGACAACGTGGGACACCGTTGGACACCGTTGGACACCGTTGGACACCGTTGGACATCGTTGGACACCGTGGGACAACGTGGGACAACGTGGGACAACGTGGGAAACCATGGAACAACGTGGGACAACGTGGGACACCGTTGGACATCGTTGGGCAACGTGGGACAACGTGGGACAACGTGGGACAACGTGGGACAACGTGGGACACCGTTGGACACCGTGGGACACCGTTGGACACCGTTGGACATCGTTGGACACCGTGGGACAACGTGGGACAACGTGGGACAACGTGGGACAACGTGGGACAACGTGGGACAACGTGGGACAACGTGGGACAACGTGGGACATCGTTGGACACCGTTGGACATCGTTGGACACCGTGGGACAACGTGGGACATCGTTGGACACCGTGGGACAACGTGGGACGACGTGGGACAACGTGGGACACCGTTGGACATCGTTGGACACCGTTGGACACCGTGGGACAACGTGGGACAACGTGGGACAACGTGGGACAACGTGGGACAACGTGGGACAACGTGGGACAACGTGGGACAACGTGGGACATCGTGGGACAACGTGGGACAACGTGGGACAACGTGGGACAACGTGGGACACCGTTGGACAACGTGGGACACCGTTGGACATCGTTGGACATCGTTGGACATCGTTGGACATCGGTGGACATCGTGGGACACAGTTGGACACCGTTGGACATCGTTGGACACAGTGGGACAACGTGGGACAACGTGGGACACCGTTGGACACCGTTGGACACCGTTGGACACCGTTGGACATCGTTGGACACCGTGGGACAACGTGGGACAACGTGGGACAACGTGGGAAACCATGGAACAACGTGGGACAACGTGGGACACCGTTGGACATCGTTGGGCAACGTGGGACAACGTGGGACAACGTGGGACAACGTGGGACAACGTGGGACAACGTGGGACAACGTGGGACAACGTGGGACATCGTTGGACACCGTTGGACATCGTTGGACACCGTGGGACAACGTGGGACAACGTGGGACAACGTGGGAAACCATGGAACAACGTGGGACAACGTGGGACACCGTTGGACATCGTTGGGCAACGTGGGACAACGTGGGACAACGTGGGACAACGTGGGACAACGTGGGACAACGTGGGACAACGTGGGACACAGTTGGACACCGTTGGACATCGTTGGACACCGTTGGACACCGTGGGACAACGTGGGACAACGTGGGACAACGTGGGACAACGTGGGACAACGTGGGACAACGTGGGACATCGTGGGACAACGTGGGACAACGTGGGACAACGTGGGACAACGTGGGACACCGTTGGACAACGTGGGACACCGTTGGACATCGTTGGACACCGTGGGACAACGTGGGACAACGTGGGACAACGTGGGACACCGTTGG
This sequence comes from Bombus terrestris, assembly GCF_910591885.1. Classification (NCBI taxonomy): domain Eukaryota; kingdom Metazoa; phylum Arthropoda; class Insecta; order Hymenoptera; family Apidae; genus Bombus; species Bombus terrestris. The sequence goes on along the minus strand of NW_025963582.1, from coordinate 273,803 downwards.
ACACCGTTGGACACCGTTGGACACCGTTGGACATCGTTGGACACCGTGGGACAACGTGGGACAACGTGGGACAACGTGGGAAACCATGGAACAACGTGGGACAACGTGGGACACCGTTGGACATCGTTGGGCAACGTGGGACAACGTGGGACAACGTGGGACAACGTGGGACAACGTGGGACACCGTTGGACACCGTGGGACACCGTTGGACACCGTTGGACATCGTTGGACACCGTGGGACAACGTGGGACAACGTGAGACAACGTGGGACAACGTGGGACAACGTGGGACAACGTGGGACAACGTGGGACAACGTGGGACATCGTTGGACACCGTTGGACATCGTTGGACACCGTGGGACAACGTGGGACATCGTTGGACACCGTGGGACAACGTGGGACAACGTGGGACAACGTGGGACACCGTTGGACATCGTTGGACACCGTTGGACACCGTGGGACAACGTGGGACAACGTGGGACAACGTGGGACAACGTGGGACAACGTGGGACAACGTGGGACAACGTGGGACAACGTGGGACATCGTGGGACAACGTGGGACAACGTGGGACAACGTGGGACAACGTGGGACACCGTTGGACAACGTGGGACACCGTTGGACATCGTTGGACATCGTTGGACATCGTTGGACATCGTTGGACACCGTTGGACACCGTTGGACACCGTTGGACACCGTTGGACATCGGTGGACATCGTGGGACACAGTTGGACACCGTTGAACATCGTTGGACACAGTGGGACAACGTGGGACAACGTGGGACACCGTTGGACACCGTTGGACACCGTTGGACATCGTTGGACACCGTGGGACAACGTGGGACAACGTGGGAAACCATGGAACAACGTGGGACAACGTGGGACACCGTTGGACATCGTTGGGCAACGTGGGACAACGTGCGACAACGTGGGACAACGTGGGACAACGTGGGACAACGTGGGACAACGTGGGACACCGTTGGACACCGTGGGACAACGTGGGACAACGTGGGACAACGTGGGACAACGTGGGACAACGTGGGACACCGTTGGACACCGTTGGACATCGTTGGACACCGTGGGACAACGTGGGACAACGTGGGACAACGTGGGACAACGTGGGACAACGTGGGACACCGTTGGACACCGTGGGACAACGTGGGACAACGTGGGACAACGTGGGACAACGTGGGACAACGTGGGACACCGTTGGACACCGTGGGACACCGTTGGACACCGTGGGACAACGTGGGACAACGTGGGACAACGTGGGACAACGTGGGACAACGTAGGACAACGTGGGACAACGTGGGACACCGTTGGACATCGTTGGACAACGTGGGACAACGTGGGACAACGTGGGACAACGTGGGACACCGTTGGACACCGTGGGACACCGTTGGACACCGTTGGACACCGTGGGACACCGTTGGACACCGTTGGACATCGTTGGACACCGTTGGACACCGTTGGACACCGTGGGACAACGTGGGACAACGTGGGACAACGTGGGACAACGTGGGACAACGTGGGACAACGTGGGACAACGTGGGACAACGTGGGACAACGTGGGACAACGTGGGACAACGTGGGACAACGTGGGACAACGTGGGACAACGTGGGACACCGTTGGACACCGTGGGACACCGTTGGACACCGTTGGACATCGTTGGACACCGTGGGACAACGTGGGACAACGTGGGACAACGTGGGACAACGTGGGACAACGTGGGACAACGTGGGACAACGTGGGACAACGTGGGACATCGTTGGACACCGTTGGACATCGTTGGACACCGTGGGACAACGTGGGACATCGTTGGACACCGTGGGACAACGTGGGACAACGTGGGACAACGTGGGACACCGTTGGACATCGTTGGACACCGTTGGACACCGTGGGACAACGTGGGACAACGTGGGACAACGTGGGACAACGTGGGACAACGTGGGACAACGTGGGACAACGTGGGACATCGTGGGACAACGTGGGACAACGTGGGACAACGTGGGACAACGTGGGACACCGTTGGACAACGTGGGACACCGTTGGACATCGTTGGACATCGTTGGACATCGTTGGACATCGTTGGACACCGTTGGACACCGTTGGACACCGTTGGACACCGTTGGACATCGGTGGACATCGTGGGACACAGTTGGACACCGTTGAACATCGTTGGACACAGTGGGACAACGTGGGACAACGTGGGACACCGTTGGACACCGTTGGACACCGTTGGACATCGTTGGACACCGTGGGACAACGTGGGACAACGTGGGAAACCATGGAACAACGTGGGACAACGTGGGACACCGTTGGACATCGTTGGGCAACGTGGGACAACGTGCGACAACGTGGGACAACGTGGGACAACGTGGGACACCGTTGGACACCGTGGGACACCGTTGGACACCGTTGGACATCGTTGGACACCGTGGGACAACGTGGGACAACGTGGGACAACGTGGGACAACGTGGGACAACGTGGGACAACGTGGGACAACGTGGGACACCGTTGGACACCGTGGGACACCGTTGGACACCGTTGGACATCGTTGGACACCGTGGGACAACGTGGGACAACGTGGGACAACGTGGGACAACGTGGGACAACGTGGGACACCGTTGGACACCGTGGGACAACGTGGGACAACGTGGGACAACGTGGGACAACGTGGGACAACGTGGGACACCGTTGGACACCGTGGGACACCGTTGGACACCGTGGGACAACGTGGGACAACGTGGGACAACGTGGGACAACGTGGGACAACGTAGGACAACGTGGGACAACGTGGGACACCGTTGGACATCGTTGGACAACGTGGGACAACGTGGGACAACGTGGGACAACGTGGGACACCGTTGGACACCGTGGGACACCGTTGGACACCGTTGGACACCGTGGGACACCGTTGGACACCGTTGGACATCGTTGGACACCGTTGGACACCGTTGGACACCGTTGGACACCGTGGGACAACGTGGGACAACGTGGGACAACGTGGGACAACGTGGGACAACGTGGGACAACGTGGGACAACGTGGGACAACGTGGGACAACGTGGGACAACGTGGGACAACGTGGGACAACGTGGGACAACGTGGGACATCGTGGGACAACGTGGGACAACGTGGGACAACGTGGGACAACGTGGGACACCGTTGGACAACGTGGGACACCGTTGGACATCGTTGGACATCGTTGGACATCGTTGGACATCGTTGGACACCGTTGGACACCGTTGGACACCGTTGGACACCGTTGGACATCGGTGGACATCGTGGGACACAGTTGGACACCGTTGAACATCGTTGGACACAGTGGGACAACGTGGGACAACGTGGGACACCGTTGGACACCGTTGGACACCGTTGGACATCGTTGGACACCGTGGGACAACGTGGGACAACGTGGGAAACCATGGAACAACGTGGGACAACGTGGGACACCGTTGGACATCGTTGGGCAACGTGGGACAACGTGCGACAACGTGGGACAACGTGGGACAACGTGGGACACCGTTGGACACCGTGGGACACCGTTGGACACCGTTGGACATCGTTGGACACCGTGGGACAACGTGGGACAACGTGGGACAACGTGGGACAACGTGGGACAACGTGGGACAACGTGGGACAACGTGGGACACCGTTGGACACCGTGGGACACCGTTGGACACCGTTGGACATCGTTGGACACCGTGGGACAACGTGGGACAACGTGGGACAACGTGGGACAACGTGGGACAACGTGGGACACCGTTGGACACCGTGGGACAACGTGGGACAACGTGGGACAACGTGGGACAACGTGGGACAACGTGGGACACCGTTGGACACCGTGGGACACCGTTGGACACCGTGGGACAACGTGGGACAACGTGGGACAACGTGGGACAACGTGGGACAACGTAGGACAACGTGGGACAACGTGGGACACCGTTGGACATCGTTGGACAACGTGGGACAACGTGGGACAACGTGGGACAACGTGGGACACCGTTGGACACCGTGGGACACCGTTGGACACCGTTGGACACCGTGGGACACCGTTGGACACCGTTGGACATCGTTGGACACCGTTGGACACCGTTGGACACCGTTGGACACCGTGGGACAACGTGGGACAACGTGGGACAACGTGGGACAACGTGGGACAACGTGGGACAACGTGGGACAACGTGGGACAACGTGGGACAACGTGGGACAACGTGGGACAACGTGGGACAACGTGGGACAACGTGGGACAACGTGGGACAACGTGGGACAACGTGGGACACCGTGGGACACAGTTGGACACCGTTGGACATCGTTGGACACCGTTGGACATCGTTGGACAACGTGGGACATCGTGGGACAACGTGGGACAACGTGGGACAACGTGGGACAACGTAGGACAACGTGGGACAACGTGGGACACCGTTGGACATCGTTGGACAACGTGGGACATCGTGGGACAACGTGGGACAACGTGGGACACCGTTGGACACCGTTGGACATCGTTGGACATCGTTGGACATCGTGGGACACCGTTGGACAACGTGGGACAACGTGGGACAACGTGGGACAACGTGGGACAACGTGGGACAACGTGGGACAACGTGGGACAACGTGGGACAACGTGGGACAACGTGGGACATCGTGGGACAACGTGGGACAACGTGGGACAACGTGGGACAACGTGGGACACCGTTGGACAACGTGGGACACCGTTGGACATCGTTGGACATCGTTGGACATCGTTGGACATCGTTGGACACCGTTGGACACCGTTGGACACCGTTGGACACCGTTGGACATCGGTGGACATCGTGGGACACAGTTGGACACCGTTGAACATCGTTGGACACTGTGGGACAACGTGGGACAACGTGGGACACCGTTGGACACCGTTGGACACCGTTGGACATCGTTGGACACCGTGGGACAACGTGGGACAACGTGGGAAACCATGGAACAACGTGGGACAACGTGGGACACCGTTGGACATCGTTGGGCAACGTGGGACAACGTGCGACAACGTGGGACAACGTGGGACAACGTGGGACACCGTTGGACACCGTGGGACACCGTTGGACACCGTTGGACATCGTTGGACACCGTGGGACAACGTGGGACAACGTGGGACAACGTGGGACAACGTGGGACAACGTGGGACAACGTGGGACAACGTGGGACACCGTTGGACACCGTGGGACACCGTTGGACACCGTTGGACATCGTTGGACACCGTGGGACAACGTGGGACAACGTGGGACACCCTGGGACACAGTTGGACACCGTTGGACATCGTTGGACACCGTTGGACATCGTTGGACAACGTGGGACATCGTGGGACAACGTGGGACAACGTGGGACAACGTGGGACAACGTAGGACAACGTGGGACAACGTGGGACACCGTTGGACATCGTTGGACAACGTGGGACATCGTGGGACAACGTGGGACAACGTGGGACACCGTTGGACACCGTTGGACATCGTTGGACATCGTTGGACATCGTGGGACACCGTTGGACAACGTGGGACAACGTGGGACAACGTGGGACACCGTGGGACACCGTTGGACACCGTTGGACATCGTTGGACACCGTGGGACAACGTGGGACAACGTGGGACACCGTTGGACACCGTGGGACAACGTGGGACAACGTGGGACAACGTGGGACAACGTGGGACAACGTGGGCAACGTAGGACAACGTGGGACAACGTGGGACACCGTTGGACATCGTTGGACAACGTGGGACATCGTGGGACAACGTGAGACAACGTGGGACAACGTGGGACAACGTGGGACACCGTTGGACACCGTGGGACACCGTTGGACACCGTGGGACAACGTGGGACAACGTGGGACAACGTGGGACACCGTTGGACACCGTTGGACACCGTTGGACACCGTTGGACATCGTTGGACACCGTGGGACAACGTGGGACAACGTGGGACAACGTGGGAAACCATGGAACAACGTGGGACAACGTGGGACAACGTGGGACACCGTTGGACATCGTTGGACACCGTTGGACACCGTGGGACAACGTGGGACAACGTGGGACAACGTGGGACAACGTGGGACAACGTGGGACAACGTGGGACAACGTGGGACAACGTGGGACATCGTGGGACAACGTGGGACAACGTGGGACAACGTGGGACATCGTTGGACATCGTTGGACATCGTTGGACACCGTTGGACACCGTTGGACACCGTTGGACACCGTTGGACATCGGTGGACATCGTGGGACACAGTTGGACACCGTTGGACATCGTTGGACACAGTGGGACAACGTGGGACAACGTGGGACACCGTTGGACACCGTTGGACACCGTTGGACACCGTTGGACATCGTTGGACACCGTGGGACAACGTGGGACAACGTGGGACAACGTGGGACAACGTGGGAAACCATGGAACAACGTGGGACAACGTGGGACACCGTTGGACATCGTTGGGCAACGTGGGACAACGTGGGACAACGTGGGACAACGTGGGACAACGTGGGACAACGTGGGACACCGTTGGACACCGTGGGACACCGTTGGACACCGTTGGACATCGTTGGACACCGTGGGACAACGTGGGACAACGTGGGACAACGTGGGAAACCATGGAACAACTTGGGACAACGTGGGACACCGTTGGACATCGTTGGGCAACGTGGGACAACGTGGGACAACGTGGGACAACGTGGGACAACGTGGGACACCGTTGGACACCGTGGGACACCGTTGGACACCGTTGGACATCGTTGGACACCGTGGGACAACGTGGGACAACGTGGGACAACGTGGGACAACGTGGGACAACGTGGGACAACGTGGGACAACGTGGGACAACGTGGGACATCGTTGGACACCGTTGGACACCGTGGGACAACGTGGGACAACGTGGGACAACGTGGGACACCGTTGGACATCGTTGGACAACGTGGGACATCGTGGGACAACGTGGGACAACGTGGGACACCGTTGGACACCGTTGGACATCGTTGGACATCGTTGGACATCGTGGGACACCGTTGGACAACGTGGGACAACGTGGGACAACGTGGGACACCGTGGGACACCGTTGGACACCGTTGGACATCGTTGGACACCGTGGGACAACGTGGGACAACGTGGGACACCGTTGGACACCGTGGGACAACGTGGGACAACGTGGGACAACGTGGGACAACGTGGGACAACGTGGGACAACGTAGGACAACGTGGGACAACGTGGGACACCGTTGGACATCGTTGGACAACGTGGGACATCGTGGGACAACGTGAGACAACGTGGGACAACGTGGGACAACGTGGGACACCGTTGGACACCGTGGGACACCGTTGGACACCGTGGGACACCGTTGGACACCGTTGGACATCGTTGGACACCGTTGGACACCGTTGGACACCGTGGGACAACGTGGGACAACGTGGGACAACGTGGGACAACGTGGGACAACGTGGGACAACGTGGGACAACGTGGGACAACGTGGGACATCGTGGGACAACGTGGGACAACGTGGGACAACGTGGGACAACGTGGGACATCGTTGGACACCGTTGGACACCGTGGGACAACGTGGGACAACGTGGGACAACGTGGGACAACGTGGGACAACGTGGGACAACGTGGGACAACGTGGGACATCGTGGGACAACGTGGGACAACGTGGGACAACGTGGGACAACGTGGGACACCGTTGGACAACGTGGGACACCGTTGGACATCGTTGGACATCGTTGGACATCGTTGGACATCGTTGGACACCGTTGGACACCGTTGGACACCGTTGGACACCGTTGGACATCGGTGGACATCGTGGGACACAGTTGGACACCGTTGGACATCGTTGGACACAGTGGGACAACGTGGGACAACGTGGGACAACGTGGGACACCGTTGGACACCGTTGGACATCGTTGGACACCGTTGGACACCGTGGGACAACGTTGGACAACGTGGGACAACGTGGGACAACGTGGGACAACGTGGGACAACGTAGGACAACGTGGGACAACGTGGGACACCGTTGGACACCGTTGGACACCGTTGGACATCGTTGGACACCGTGGGACAACGTGGGACAACGTGGGACAACGTGGGAAACCATGGAACAACGTGGGACAACGTGGGACACCGTTGGACATCGTTGGGCAACGTGGGACAACGTGGGACAACGTGGGACAACGTGGGACAACGTGGGACACCGTTGGACACCGTGGGACACCGTTGGACACCGTTGGACATCGTTGGACACCGTGGGACAACGTGGGACAACGTGGGACAACGTGGGACAACGTGGGACAACGTGGGACAACGTGGGACAACGTGGGACAACGTGGGACATCGTTGGACACCGTTGGACATCGTTGGACACCGTGGGACAACGTGGGACATCGTTGGACACCGTGGGACAACGTGGGACATCGTTGGACACCGTGGGACAACGTGGGACAACGTGGGACAACGTGGGACACCGTTGGACATCGTTGGACACCGTTGGACACCGTGGGACAACGTGGGACAACGTGGGACAACGTGGGACAACGTGGGACACCGTTGGACAACGTGGGACACCGTTGGACATCGTTGGACATCGTTGGACATCGTTGGACATCGTTGGACACCGTTGGACACCGTTGGACACCGTTGGACACCGTTGGACATCGGTGGACATCGTGGGACACAGTTGGACACCGTTGGACACCGTTGGACACCGTTGGACATCGTTGGACACCGTGGGACAACGTGGGACAACGTGGGACAACGTGGGAAACCATGGAACAACGTGGGACAACGTGGGACAACGTGGGACACCGTTGGACATCGTTGGACACCGTTGGACACCGTGGGACAACGTGGGACAACGTGGGACAACGTGGGACAACGTGGGACACCGTTGGACATCGTTGGACATCGTTGGACATCGTTGGACACCGTTGGACACCGTTGGACACCGTTGGACACCGTTGGACATCGGTGGACATCGTGGGACACAGTTGGACACCGTTGGACATCGTTGGACACAGTGGGACAACGTGGGACAACGTGGGACACCGTTGGACACCGTTGGACACCGTTGGACACCGTTGGACATCGTTGGACACCGTGGGACAACGTGGGACAACGTGGGACAACGTGGGACAACGTGGGAAACCATGGAACAACGTGGGACAACGTGGGACACCGTTGGACATCGTTGGGCAACGTGGGACAACGTGGGACAACGTGGGACAACGTGGGACAACGTGGGACAACGTGGGACAACGTGGGACACCGTTGGACACCGTGGGACACCGTGGGACACCGTTGGACATCGTTGGACACCGTGGGACAACGTGGGACAACGTGGGACAACGTGGGAAACCATGGAACAACTTGGGACAACGTGGGACACCGTTGGACATCGTTGGGCAACGTGGGACAACGTGGGACAACGTGGGACAACGTGGGACAACGTGGGACAACGTGGGACAACGTGGGACACCGTTGGACACCGTGGGACACCGTTGGACACCGTTGGACATCGTTGGACACCGTGGGACAACGTGGGACAACGTGGGACAACGTGGGACAACGTGGGACAACGTGGGACAACGTGGGACAACGTGGGACATCGTTGGACACCGTTGGACACCGTGGGACAACGTGGGACAACGTGGGACAACGTGGGACACCGTTGGACATCGTTGGACAACGTGGGACATCGTGGGACAACGTGGGACAACGTGGGACACCGTTGGACACCGTTGGACATCGTTGGACATCGTTGGACATCGTGGGACACCGTTGGACAACGTGGGACAACGTGGGACAACGTGGGACACCGTGGGACACCGTTGGACACCGTTGGACATCGTTGGACACCGTGGGACAACGTGGGACAACGTGGGACACCGTTGGACACCGTGGGACAACGTGGGACAACGTGGGACAACGTGGGACAACGTGGGACAACGTGGGACAACGTAGGACAACGTGGGACAACGTGGGACACCGTTGGACATCGTTGGACAACGTGGGACATCGTGGGACAACGTGAGACAACGTGGGACAACGTGCGACAACGTGGGACACCGTTGGACACCATGGGACACCGTTGGACACCGTGGGACACCGTTGGACACCGTTGGACATCGTTGGACACCGTTGGACACCGTTGGACACCGTGGGACAACGTGGGACAACGTGGGACAACGTGGGACAACGTGGGACAACGTGGGACAACGTGGGACAACGTGGGACATCGTGGGACAACGTGGGACAACGTGGGACAACGTGGGACAACGTGGGACATCGTTGGACACCGTTGGACACCGTGGGACAACGTGGGACAACGTGGGACAACGTGGGACAACGTGGGACAACGTGGGACAACGTGGGACAACGTGGGACAACGTGGGACAACGTGGGACAACGTGGGACAACGTGGGACAACGTGGGACACCGTTGGACAACGTGGGACACCGTTGGACATCGTTGGACATCGTTGGACATCGTTGGACATCGTTGGACACCGTTGGACACCGTTGGACACCGCTGGACACCGTTGGACATCGGTGGACATCGTGGGACACAGTTGGACACCGTTGGACATCGTTGGACACAGTGGGACAACGTGGGACAACGTGGGACAACGTGGGACACCGTTGGACACCGTTGGACATCGTTGGACACCGTTGGACACCGTGGGACAACGTTGGACAACGTGGGACAACGTGGGACAACGTGGGACAACGTGGGACAACGTAGGACAACGTGGGACAACGTGGGACACCGTTGGACACCGTTGGACACCGTTGGACATCGTTGGACACCGTGGGACAACGTGGGACAACGTGGGACAACGTGGGAAACCATGGAACAACGTGGGACAACGTGGGACACCGTTGGACATCGTTGGGCAACGTGGGACAACGTGGGACAACGTGGGACAACGTGGGACAACGTGGGACACCGTTGGACACCGTGGGACACCGTTGGACACCGTTGGACATCGTTGGACACCGTGGGACAACGTGGGACAACGTGGGACAACGTGGGACAACGTGGGACAACGTGGGACAACGTGGGACAACGTGGGACAACGTGGGACATCGTTGGACACCGTTGGACATCGTTGGACACCGTGGGACAACGTGGGACATCGTTGGACACCGTGGGACAACGTGGGACATCGTTGGACACCGTGGGACAACGTGGGACAACGTGGGACAACGTGGGACACCGTTGGACATCGTTGGACACCGTTGGACACCGTGGGACAACGTGGGACAACGTGGGACAACGTGGGACAACGTGGGACAACGTGGGACAACGTGGGACAACGTGGGACAACGTGGGACATCGTGGGACAACGTGGGACAACGTGGGACACCGTTGGACACCGTGGGACACCGTTGGACACCGTTGGACATCGTTGGACACCGTGGGACATCGTGGGACAACGTGGGACAACGTGGGAAACCATGGAACAACGTGGGACAACGTGGGACACCGTTGGACATCGTTGGGCAACGTGGGACAACGTGGGACAACGTGGGACAACGTGGGACAACGTGGGACACCGTTGGACACCGTGGGACACCGTTGGACACCGTTGGACATCGTTGGACACCGTGGGACAACGTGGGACAACGTGGGACAACGTGGGACAACGTGGGACAACGTGGGACAACGTGGGACAACGTGGGACAACGTGGGACATCGTTGGACACCGTTGGACATCGTTGGACACCGTGGGACAACGTGGGACATCGTTGGACACCGTGGGACAACATCGGACAACGTGGGACATCGTTGGACACCGTGGGACAACGTGGGACATCGTTGGACACCGTGGGACAACGTGGGACAACGTGGGACAACGTGGGACACCGTTGGACATCGTTGGACACCGTTGGACACCGTGGGACAACGTGGGACATCGTTGGACACCGTGGGACAACGTGGGACAACGTGGGACACCGTTGGACACCGTGGGACAACGTGGGACAACGTGGGACAACGTGGGACAACGTGGGACAACGTGGGACACCGTTGGACACCGTGGGACACCGTTGGACACCGTGGGACACCGTTGGACACCGTTGGACACCGTGGGACACCGTTGGACACCGTTGGACATCGTTGGACACCGTTGGACACCGTTGGACACCGTTGGACACCGTGGGACAACGTGGGACAACGTGGGACAACGTGGAACAACGTGGGACAACGTGGGACACCGTTGGGCATCGTTGGACACCGTGGGACAACGTGGGACAACGTGGGACAACGTGGGACACCGTTGGACACCGTTGGACATCGTTGGACATCGTTGGACATCGTGGGACACCGTTGGACAGCGTTGGACATCGTTGGACACCGTTGGACATCGTTGGACATCGTTGGACATCGTTGGACACCGTTGGACACCGTTGGACACCGTTGGACACCGTTGGACATCGGTGGACATCGTGGGACACCGTTGGACACCGTTGGACATCGTTGGACACCGTGGGACAACGTGGGACATCGTGGGACAACGTGGGACAACGTGGGACAACGTGGGACACCGTTGGACATCGTTGGACAACGTGGGACAACGTGGGACAACGTGGGACAACGTGGGACAACGTGGCACAACGTGGGACACCGTTGGACACCGTGGGACACCGTTGGACACCGTTGGACATCGTTGGACACAGTGGGACAACGTGGGACACCGTTGGACACCGTGGGACACCGTTGGACACCGTTGGACACCGTTGGACACCGTTGGACACCGTTGGACACCGTTGGACACCGTGGGACAACGTGGGACAACGTGGGACAACGTGGGACAACGTGGGACAACGTGGGACAACGTGGGACAACGTGGGACAACGTGGGACAACGTGGGACAACGTGGGACAACGTGGGACACCGTTGGGCATCGTTGGACACCGTGGGACAACGTGGGACAACGTGGGACAACGTGGGACACCGTTGGACACCGTTGGACATCGTTGGACATCGTTGGACATCGTGGGACACCGTTGGACATCGTTGGACATCGTTGGACACCGTTGGACACCGTTGGACATCGTTGGACACCGTTGGACACCGTTGGACACCGTTGGACACCGTGGGACAACGTGGGACAACGTGGGACAACGTGGGACAACGTGGGACAACGTGGGACAACGTGGGACAACGTGGGACAACGTGGGACAACGTGGGACACCGTTGGAGACCGTGGGACACCGTTGGACACCGTTGGACATCGTTGGACACCGTGGGACAACGTGGGACACCGTTGGACACCGTGGGACACCGTTGGACACCGTTGGACACCGTTGGACACCGTTGGACACCGTTGGACACCGTTGGACACCGTGGGACAACGTGGGACAACGTGGGACAACGTGGGACAACGTGGGAAACCATGGAACAACGTGGGACAACGTGGGACACCGTTGGACATCGTTGGACATCGTTGGACATCGTGGGACACCGTTGGACATCGTTGGACATCGTTGGACACCGTTGGACACCGTTGGACATCGTTGGACACCGTTGGACACCGTTGGACACCGTTGGACACCGTGGGACAACGTGGGACAACGTGGGACAACGTGGGACAACGTGGGACAACGTGGGACAACGTGGGACAACGTGGGACAACGTGGGACAACGTGGGACAACGTGGGACACCGTTGGACACCGTGGGACACCGTTGGACACCGTTGGACATCGTTGGACACCGTGGGACAACGTGGGACAACGTGGGACAACGTGGGACAGCGTGGGACAACGTGGGACAACGTGGGACAACGTGGGACAACGTGGGACAACGTGGGACAACGTGGGACAACGTGGGACATCGTGGGACAACGTGGGACAACGTGGGACAACGTGGGACAACGTGGGACACCGTTGGACACCGTGGGACACCGTTGGACAACGTGGGACAACGTGGGACAACGTGGGACAACGTGGGACAACGTGGGACAACGTGGGACAACGTGGGACAACGTGGGACACCGTTGGACACCGTGGGACACCGTTGGACACCGTTGGACATCGTTGGACACCGTGGGACAACGTGGGACAACGTGGGACAACGTGGGAAACCATGGAACAACTTGGGACAACGTGGGACACCGTTGGACATCGTTGGGCAACGTGGGACAACGTGGGACAACGTGGGACAACGTGGGACAACGTGGGACAACGTGGGACAACGTGGGACACCGTTGGACACCGTGGGACACCGTTGGACACCGTTGGACATCGTTGGACACCGTGGGACAACGTGGGACAACGTGGGACAACGTGGGACAACGTGGGACAACGTGGGACAACGTGGGACAACGTGGGACAACGTGGGACATCGTTGGACACCGTTGGACACCGTGGGACAACGTGGGACAACGTGGGACAACGTGGGACACCGTTGGACATCGTTGGACAACGTGGGACATCGTGGGACAACGTGGGACAACGTGGGACACCGTTGGACACCGTTGGACATCGTTGGACATCGTTGGACATCGTGGGACACCGTTGGACAACGTGGGACAACGTGGGACAACGTGGGACACCGTGGGACACCGTTGGACACCGTTGGACATCGTTGGACACCGTGGGACAACGTGGGACAACGTGGGACACCGTTGGACACCGTGGGACAACGTGGGACAACGTGGGACAACGTGGGACAACGTGGGACAACGTGGGACAACGTAGGACAACGTGGGACAACGTGGGACACCGTTGGACATCGTTGGACAACGTGGGACATCGTGGGACAACGTGAGACAACGTGGGACAACGTGGGACAACGTGGGACACCGTTGGACACCATGGGACACCGTTGGACACCGTGGGACACCGTTGGACACCGTTGGACATCGTTGGACACCGTTGGACACCGTTGGACACCGTGGGACAACGTGGGACAACGTGGGACAACGTGGGACAACGTGGGACAACGTGGGACAACGTGGGACAACGTGGGACATCGTGGGACAACGTGGGACAACGTGGGACAACGTGGGACAACGTGGGACATCGTTGGACACCGTTGGACACCGTGGGACAACGTGGGACAACGTGGGACAACGTGGGACAACGTGGGACAACGTGGGACAACGTGGGACAACGTGGGACATCGTGGGACAACGTGGGACAACGTGGGACAACGTGGGACAACGTGGGACACCGTTGGACAACGTGGGACACCGTTGGACATCGTTGGACATCGTTGGACATCGTTGGACATCGTTGGACACCGTTGGACACCGTTGGACACCGTTGGACACCGTTGGACATCGGTGGACATCGTGGGACACAGTTGGACACCGTTGGACATCGTTGGACACAGTGGGACAACGTGGGACAACGTGGGACAACGTGGGACACCGTTGGACACCGTTGGACATCGTTGGACACCGTTGGACACCGTGGGACAACGTTGGACAACGTGGGACAACGTGGGACAACGTGGGACAACGTGGGACAACGTGGGACAACGTGGGACAACGTGGGACACCGTTGGACACCGTTGGACACCGTTGGACATCGTTGGACACCGTGGGACAACGTGGGACAACGTGGGACAACGTGGGAAACCATGGAACAACGTGGGACAACGTGGGACACCGTTGGACATCGTTGGGCAACGTGGGACAACGTGGGACAACGTGGGACAACGTGGGACAACGTGGGACACCGTTGGACACCGTGGGACACCGTTGGACACCGTTGGACATCGTTGGACACCGTGGGACAACGTGGGACAACGTGGGACAACGTGGGACAACGTGGGACAACGTGGGACAACGTGGGACAACGTGGGACAACGTGGGACATCGTTGGACACCGTTGGACATCGTTGGACACCGTGGGACAACGTGGGACATCGTTGGACACCGTGGGACAACGTGGGACATCGTTGGACACCGTGGGACAACGTGGGACAACGTGGGACAACGTGGGACACCGTTGGACATCGTTGGACACCGTTGGACACCGTGGGACAACGTGGGACAACGTGGGACAACGTGGGACAACGTGGGACAACGTGGGACAACGTGGGACAACGTGGGACAACGTGGGACATCGTGGGACAACGTGGGACAACGTGGGACACCGTTGGACACCGTGGGACACCGTTGGACACCGTTGGACATCGTTGGACACCGTGGGACATCGTGGGACAACGTGGGACAACGTGGGAAACCATGGAACAACGTGGGACAACGTGGGACACCGTTGGACATCGTTGGGCAACGTGGGACAACGTGGGACAACGTGGGACAACGTGGGACAACGTGGGACACCGTTGGACACCGTGGGACACCGTTGGACACCGTGGGACACCGTTGGACACCGTTGGACATCGTTGGACACCGTGGGACAACGTGGGACAACGTGGGACAACGTGGGACAACGTGGGACAACGTGGGACAACGTGGGACAACGTGGGACAACGTGGGACATCGTTGGACACCGTTGGACATCGTTGGACACCGTGGGACAACGTGGGACATCGTTGGACACCGTGGGACAACATGGGACAACGTGGGACATCGTTGGACACCGTGGGACAACGTGGGACATCGTTGGACACCGTGGGACAACGTGGGACAACGTGGGACAACGTGGGACACCGTTCGACATCGTTGGACACCGTTGGACACCGTGGGACAACGTGGGACATCGTTGGACACCGTGGGACAACGTGGGACAACGTGGGACACCGTTGGACACCGTGGGACAACGTGGGACAACGTGGGACAACGTGGGACAACGTGGGACAACGTGGGACACCGTTGGACACCGTGGGACACCGTTGGACACCGTGGGACACCGTTGGACACCGTTGGACACCGTGGGACACCGTTGGACACCGTTGGACATCGTTGGACACCGTTGGACACCGTTGGACACCGTTGGACACCGTGGGACAACGTGGGACAACGTGGGACAACGTGGAACAACGTGGGACAACGTGGGACACCGTTGGGCATCGTTGGACACCGTGGGACAACGTGGGACAACGTGGGACAACGTGGGACACCGTTGGACACCGTTGGACATCGTTGGACATCGTTGGACATCGTGGGACACCGTTGGACAGCGTTGGACATCGTTGGACACCGTTGGACATCGTTGGACATCGTTGGACATCGTTGGACACCGTTGGACACCGTTGGACACCGTTGGACACCGTTGGACATCGGTGGACATCGTGGGACACCGTTGGACACCGTTGGACATCGTTGGACACCGTGGGACAACGTGGGACATCGTGGGACAACGTGGGACAACGTGGGACAACGTGGGACACCGTTGGACATCGTTGGACAACGTGGGACAACGTGGGACAACGTGGGACAACGTGGGACAACGTGGCACAACGTGGGACACCGTTGGACACCGTGGGACACCGTTGGACACCGTTGGACATCGTTGGACATCGTGGGACACCGTTGGACATCGTTGGACATCGTTGGACACCGTTGGACACCGTTGGACATCGTTGGACACCGTTGGACACCGTTGGACACCGTTGGACACCGTGGGACAACGTGGGACAACGTGGGACAACGTGGGACAACGTGGGACAACGTGGGACAACGTGGGACAACGTGGGACAACGTGGGACAACGTGGGACACCGTTGGAGACCGTGGGACACCGTTGGACACCGTTGGACATCGTTGGACACCGTGGGACAACGTGGGACACCGTTGGACACCGTGGGACACCGTTGGACACCGTTGGACACCGTTGGACACCGTTGGACACCGTTGGACACCGTTGGACACCGTGGGACAACGTGGGACAACGTGGGACAACGTGGGACAACGTGGGAAACCATGGAACAACGTGGGACAACGTGGGACACCGTTGGACATCGTTGGACATCGTTGGACATCGTGGGACACCGTTGGACATCGTTGGACATCGTTGGACACCGTTGGACACCGTTGGACATCGTTGGACACCGTTGGACACCGTTGGACACCGTTGGACACCGTGGGACAACGTGGGACAACGTGGGACAACGTGGGACAACGTGGGACAACGTGGGACAACGTGGGACAACGTGGGACAACGTGGGACAACGTGGGACAACGTGGGACACCGTTGGACACCGTGGGACACCGTTGGACACCGTTGGACATCGTTGGACACCGTGGGACAACGTGGGACAACGTGGGACAACGTGGGACAGCGTGGGACAACGTGGGACAACGTGGGACAACGTGGGACAACGTGGGACAACGTGGGACAACGTGGGACAACGTGGGACATCGTGGGACAACGTGGGACAACGTGGGACAACGTGGGACAACGTGGGACACCGTTGGACACCGTGGGACACCGTTGGACAACGTGGGACAACGTGGGACAACGTGGGACAACGTGGGACACCGTTGGACACCGTGGGACAACGTGGGACAACGTGGGACACCGTTGGACACCGTTGGACACCGTTGGACACCGTTGGACATCGTTGGACACCGTGGGACAACGTGGGACAACGTGGGACAACGTGGGAAACCATGGAACAACGTGGGACAACGTGGGACACCGTTGGACAACGTGGGACAACGTGGGACAACGTGGGACACCGTTGGACACCGTTGGACACCGTTGGACACCGTTGGACATCGTTGGACACCGTGGGACAACGTGGGACAACGTGGGACAACGTGGGACACCGTTGGACATCGTTGGACACCGTGGGACAACGTGGGACAACGTGGGACACCGTTGGACACCGTTGGACAACGTGGGACAACGTGGGACAACGTGGGACAACGTGGGACACCGTTGGACATCGTTGGACACCGTGGGACAACGTGGGACAACGTGGGACAACGTGGGACAACGTGGGACAACGTGGGACAACGTGGGACAACGTGGGACAACGTGGGACATCGTGGGACAACGTGGGACAACGTGGGACAACGTGGGACAACGTGGGACAACGTGGGACACCGTTGGACATCGTTGGACACCGTGGGACAACGTGGGACAACGTGGGACAACGTGGGACACCGTTGGACTCCGTTGGACATCGTTGGACACCGTTGGACACCGTGGGACAACGTGGGACAACGTGGGACAACGTGGGACAACGTGGGACAACGTGGGACAACGTGGGACAACGTGGGACAACGTGGGACAACGTGGGACAACGTGGGACACCGTTGGACACCGTGGGACACCGTTGGACATCGTGGGACAACGTGGGACAACGTGGGACAACGTGGGACAACGTGGGACACCGTTGGACACCGTGGGACACCGTTGGACACCGTTGGACATCGTTGGACATCGTTGGACATCGTTGGACACCGTTGGACACCGTTGGACACCGTTGGACACCGTTGGACATCGGTGGACATCGTGGGACACCGTTGGACATCGTTGGACACCGTTGGACACCGTTGGACACCGTTGGACACCGTTGGACATCGTTGGACACCGTGGGACAACGTGGGATAACGTGGGACAACGTGGGACAACGTGGGACAACGTGGGACAACGTGGGACACCGTTGGACACCGTTGGACACCGTTGGACACCGTTGGACACCGTGGGACAACGTGGGACAACGTGGGACAACGTGGGACAACGTGGGACAACGTGGGACATCGTTGGACACCGTTGGACATCGTTGGACACCGTGGGACAACGTGGGACATCGTTGGACACCGTGGGACAACGTGGGACATCGCTGGACACCGTTGGACATCGTTGGACACCGTGGGACAACGTGGGACATCGTTGGACACCGTGGGACAACGTGGGACAACGTGGGACAACGTGGGACACCGTTGGACATCTTTGGACACCGTTGGACACCGTGGGACAACGTGGGACAACGTGGGACAACGTGGGACAACGTGGGACAACGTGGGACAACGTGGGACAACGTGGGACAACGTGGGACATCGTGGGACAACGTGGGACAACGTGGGATAACGTGGGACAACGTGGGACAACGTGGGACAACGTGGGACATCGTGGGACAACGTGGGACAACGTGGGACAACGTGGGACAACGTGGGACACCGTTGGACAACGTGGGACACCGTTGGACATCGTTGGACATCGTTGGACATCGTTGGACATCGTTGGACACCGTTGGACACCGTTGGACACCGTTGGACACCGTTGGACATCGGTGGACATCGTGGGACACAGTTGGACACCGTTGGACATCGTTGGACACAGTGGGACAACGTGGGACAACGTGGGACACCGTTGGACACCGTTGGACACCGTTGGACACCGTTGGACATCGTTGGACACCGTGGGACAACGTGGGACAACGTGGGACAACGTGGGAAACAATGGAACAACGTGGGACAACGTGGGACACCGTTGGACACCGTTGGACATCGTTGGACACCTTTGGACACCGTGGGACAACGTGGGACAACGTGGGACAACGTGGGACAACGTGGGACAACGTGGGACAACGTGGGACAACGTGGGACAACGTGGGACATCGTGGGACAACGTGGGACAACGTGGGACAACGTGGGACAACGTGGGACACCGTTGGACAACGTGGGACACCGTTGGACATCGTTGGACACCGTGGGACAACGTGGGACAACGTGGGACAACGTGGGACACCGTTGGACACCGTTGGACATCGTTGGACATCGTTGGACATCGTGGGACACCGTTGGACATCGTTGGACATCGTTGGACACCGTTGGACATCGTTGGACATCGTTGGACATCGTTGGACACCGTTGGACACCGTTGGACACCGTTGGACACCGTTGGACATCGGTGGACATCGTGGGACACCGTTGGACACAGTTGGACATCGTTGGACACCGTTGGACACCGTGGGACAACGTGGGACAACGTGGGACAACGTGGGACAACGTGGGACAACGTGGGACAACGTGGGACAACGTGGGACACCGTTGGACACCGTGGGACACCGTTGGACACCGTTGGACATCGTTGGACACCGTGGGACAACGTGGGACAACGTGGGAAACCATGGAACAACGTGGGACAACGTGGGACAACGTGGGAAAACGTGGGACACCGTTGGACATCGTTGGACACCGTGGGACAACGTGGGACAACGTGGGATACCGTTGGACACCGTTGGACATCGTTGGACACCGTTGGACACCGTGGGACAACGTGGGACAACGTGGGACAACGTGGGACAACGTGGGACAACGTGGGACAACGTGGGACAACGTGGGACACCGTTGGACACCGTGGGACACCGTTGGACACCGTTGGACACCGTTGGACACCGTGGGACAACGTGGGACAACGTGGGACAACGTGGGACAACGTGGGACAACGTGGGACAACGTGGGACAACGTGGGACAACGTGGGACACCGTTGGACATCGTTGGACAACGTGGGACAACGTGGGACAACGTGGGACAACGTGGGACAACGTGGGACACCGTTGGACACCGTGGGACTCCGTTGGACACCGTTGGACATCGTTGGACACCGTGGGACAACGTGGGACAACGTGGGACAACGTGGGACAACGTGGGACAACGTGGGACAACGTGGGACAACGTGGGACAACGTGGGACAACGTGGGACAACGTGGGACAACGTGGGACATCGTGGGACAACGTGGGACAACGTGGGACACCGTTGGACATCGTTGGACATCGTTGGACATCGTTGGACATCGTTGGACATCGTTGGACATCGTTGGACACCGTTGGACACCGTTGGACACCGTTGGACACCGTTGGACATCGGTGGACATCGTGGGACACAGTTGGACACCGTTGGACATCGTTGGACACCGTGGGACAACGTGGGACAACGTGGGACACCGTTGGACACCGTTGGACATCGTTGGACACCGTGGGACAACGTGGGACAACGTGGGACAACGTGGGAAACCATGGAACAACGTGGGACAACGTGGGACACCGTTGGACTTCGTTGGGCGACGTGGGACAACGTGGGACAACGTGGGACAACGTGGGACAACGTGGGACACCGTTGGACACCGTGGGACACCGTTGGACACCGTTGGACATCGTTGGACACCGTGGGACAACGTTGGACAACGTGGGACAACGTGGGACAACGTGGGACAACGTGGGACAACGTGGGACAACGTGGGACAACGTGGGACATCGTGGGACAACGTGGGACAACGTGGGACACCGTTGGACATCGTTGGACATCGTTGGACATCGTTGGACATCGTTGGACATCGTTGGACATCGTTGGACACCGTTGGACACCGTTGGACACCGTTGGACACCGTTGGACATCGGTGGACATCGTGGGACACAGTTGGACACCGTTGGACATCGTTGGACACCGTGGGACAACGTGGGACAACGTGGGACACCGTTGGACACCGTTGGACATCGTTGGACACCGTGGGACAACGTGGGACAACGTGGGACAACGTGGGAAACCATGGAACAACGTGGGACAACGTGGGACACCGTTGGACTTCGTTGGGCGACGTGGGACAACGTGGGACAACGTGGGACAACGTGGGACAACGTGGGACACCGTTGGACACCGTGGGACACCGTTGGACACCGTTGGACATCGTTGGACATCGTGGGACACCGTTGGACAGCGTTGGACATCGTTGGACACCGTTGGACATCGTTGGACATCGTTGGACATCGTTGGACACCGTTGGACACCGTTGGACACCGTTGGACACCGTTGGACATCGGTGG
Organism: Bombus terrestris; assembly: GCF_910591885.1. Taxonomy (NCBI): domain Eukaryota; kingdom Metazoa; phylum Arthropoda; class Insecta; order Hymenoptera; family Apidae; genus Bombus; species Bombus terrestris. The sequence goes on along the minus strand of NW_025963582.1, from coordinate 251,104 downwards.
ACATCGTGGGACACCGTTGGACACCGTTGGACATCGTTGGACACCGTGGGACAACGTGGGACATCGTGGGACAACGTGGGACAACGTGGGACAACGTGGGACACCGTTGGACATCGTTGGACAACGTGGGACAACGTGGGACAACGTGGGACAACGTGGGACAACGTGGCACAACGTGGGACACCGTTGGACACCGTGGGACACCGTTGGACACCGTTGGACATCGTTGGACACAGTGGGACAACGTGGGACACCGTTGGACACCGTGGGACACCGTTGGACACCGTTGGACACCGTTGGACACCGTTGGACACCGTTGGACACCGTTGGACACCGTGGGACAACATGGGACAACGTGGGACAACGTGGGACAACGTGGGACAACGTGGGACAACGTGGGACAACGTGGGACAACGTGGGACAACGTGGGACAACGTGGGACAACGTGGGACACCGTTGGGCATCGTTGGACACCGTGGGACAACGTGGGACAACGTGGGACAACGTGGGACACCGTTGGACACCGTTGGACATCGTTGGACATCGTTGGACATCGTGGGACACCGTTGGACATCGTTGGACATCGTTGGACACCGTTGGACACCGTTGGACATCGTTGGACACCGTTGGACACCGTTGGACACCGTTGGACACCGTGGGACAACGTGGGACAACGTGGGACAACGTGGGACAACGTGGGACAACGTGGGACAACGTGGGACAACGTGGGACAACGTGGGACAACGTGGGACACCGTTGGAGACCGTGGGACACCGTTGGACACCGTTGGACATCGTTGGACACCGTGGGACAACGTGGGACACCGTTGGACACCGTGGGACACCGTTGGACACCGTTGGACACCGTTGGACACCGTTGGACACCGTTGGACACCGTTGGACACCGTGGGACAACGTGGGACAACGTGGGACAACGTGGGACAACGTGGGAAACCATGGAACAACGTGGGACAACGTGGGACACCGTTGGACATCGTTGGACATCGTTGGACATCGTGGGACACCGTTGGACATCGTTGGACATCGTTGGACACCGTTGGACACCGTTGGACATCGTTGGACACCGTTGGACACCGTTGGACACCGTTGGACACCGTGGGACAACGTGGGACAACGTGGGACAACGTGGGACAACGTGGGACAACGTGGGACAACGTGGGACAACGTGGGACAACGTGGGACAACGTGGGACAACGTGGGACACCGTTGGACACCGTGGGACACCGTTGGACACCGTTGGACATCGTTGGACACCGTGGGACAACGTGGGACAACGTGGGACAACGTGGGACAGCGTGGGACAACGTGGGACAACGTGGGACAACGTGGGACAACGTGGGACAACGTGGGACAACGTGGGACAACGTGGGACATCGTGGGACAACGTGGGACAACGTGGGACAACGTGGGACAACGTGGGACACCGTTGGACACCGTGGGACACCGTTGGACAACGTGGGACAACGTGGGACAACGTGGGACAACGTGGGACACCGTTGGACACCGTGGGACAACGTGGGACAACGTGGGACACCGTTGGACACCGTTGGACACCGTTGGACACCGTTGGACATCGTTGGACACCGTGGGACAACGTGGGACAACGTGGGACAACGTGGGAAACCATGGAACAACGTGGGACAACGTGGGACACCGTTGGACAACGTGGGACAACGTGGGACAACGTGGGACACCGTTGGACACCGTTGGACACCGTTGGACACCGTTGGACATCGTTGGACACCGTGGGACAACGTGGGACAACGTGGGACAACGTGGGACACCGTTGGACATCGTTGGACACCGTGGGACAACGTGGGACAACGTGGGACAACGTGGGACAACGTGGGACAACGTGGGACAACGTGGGACAACGTGGGACAACGTGGGACATCGTGGGACAACGTGGGACAACGTGGGACAACGTGGGACAACGTGGGACAACGTGGGACACCGTTGGACATCGTTGGACACCGTGGGACGACGTGGGACAACGTGGGACAACGTGGGACACCGTTGGACTCCGTTGGACATCGTTGGACACCGTTGGACACCGTGGGACAACGTGGGACAACGTGGGACAACGTGGGACAACGTGGGACAACGTGGGACAACGTGGGACAACGTGGGACAACGTGGGACAACGTGGGACAACGTGGGACACCGTTGGACACCGTGGGACACCGTTGGACAACGTGGGACAACGTGGGACAACGTGGGACAACGTGGGACAACGTGGGACACCGTTGGACACCGTGGGACACCGTTGGACACCGTTGGACATCGTTGGACATCGTTGGACATCGTTGGACACCGTTGGACACCGTTGGACACCGTTGGACACCGTTGGACATCGGTGGACATCGTGGGACACCGTTGGACATCGTTGGACACCGTTGGACACCGTTGGACACCGTTGGACACCGTTGGACATCGTTGGACACCGTGGGACAACGTGGGATAACGTGGGACAACGTGGGACAACGTGGGACAACGTGGGACAACGTGGGACACCGTTGGACACCGTTGGACATCGTTGGACACCGTTGGACACCGTGGGACAACGTGGGACAACGTGGGACAACGTGGGACAACGTGGGACAACGTGGGACATCGTTGGACACCGTTGGACATCGTTGGACACCGTGGGACAACGTGGGACATCGTTGGACACCGTGGGACAACGTGGGACATCGTTGGACACCGTTGGACATCGTTGGACACCGTGGGACAACGTGGGACATCGTTGGACACCGTGGGACAACGTGGGACAACGTGGGACAACGTGGGACACCGTTGGACATCTTTGGACACCGTTGGACACCGTGGGACAACGTGGGACAACGTGGGACAACGTGGGACAACGTGGGACAACGTGGGACAACGTGGGACAACGTGGGACAACGTGGGACATCGTGGGACAACGTGGGACAACGTGGGATAACGTGGGACAACGTGGGACAACGTGGGACAACGTGGGACATCGTGGGACAACGTGGGACAACGTGGGACAACGTGGGACAACGTGGGACACCGTTGGACAACGTGGGACACCGTTGGACATCGTTGGACATCGTTGGACATCGTTGGACATCGTTGGACACCGTTGGACACCGTTGGACACCGTTGGACACCGTTGGACATCGGTGGACATCGTGGGACACAGTTGGACACCGTTGGACATCGTTGGACACAGTGGGACAACGTGGGACAACGTGGGACACCGTTGGACACCGTTGGACACCGTTGGACACCGTTGGACATCGTTGGACACCGTGGGACAACGTGGGACAACGTGGGACAACGTGGGAAACAATGGAACAACGTGGGACAACGTGGGACACCGTTGGACATCGTTGGGCAACGTGGGACAACGTGGGACAACGTGGGACAACGTGGGACAACGTGGGACAACGTGGGACACCGTTGGACACCGTGGGACACCGTTGGACACCGTTGGACATCGTTGGACACCGTGGGACAACGTGGGACAACGTGGGACAACGTGGGACAACGTGGGACAACGTGGGACAACGTGGGACAACGTGGGACAACGTGGGACAACGTGGGACAACGTGGGACATCGTGGGACAACGTGGGACAACGTGGGACACCGTTGGACATCGTTGGACACCGTGGGACAACGTGGGACAACGTGGGACAACGTGGGACACCGTTGGACACCGTTGGACATGGTTGGACACCTTTGGACACCGTGGGACAACGTGGGACAACGTGGGACAACGTGGGACAACGTGGGACAACGTGGGACAACGTGGGACAACGTGGGACAACGTGGGACATCGTGGGACAACGTGGGACAACGTGGGACAACGTGGGACAACGTGGGACACCGTTGGACAACGTGGGACACCGTTGGACATCGTTGGACACCGTGGGACAACGTGGGACAACGTGGGACAACGTGGGACACCGTTGGACACCGTTGGACATCGTTGGACATCGTTGGACATCGTGGGACACCGTTGGACATCGTTGGACATCGTTGGACACCGTTGGACATCGTTGAACATCGTTGGACATCGTTGGACACCGTTGGACACCGTTGGACACCGTTGGACACCGTTGGACATCGGTGGACATCGTGGGACACCGTTGGACACAGTTGGACATCGTTGGACACCGTTGGACATCGTTGGACACCGTTGGACACCGTGGGACAACGTGGGACAACGTGGGACAACGTGGGACAACGTGGGACAACGTGGGACATCGTTGGACACCGTTGGACATCGTTGGACACCGTGGGACAACGTGGGACATCGTTGGACACCGTGGGACAACGTGGGACATCGTTGTACACCGTTGGACATCGTTGGACACCGTGGGACAACGTGGGACATCGTTGGACACCGTGGGACAACGTGGGACAACGTGGGAGAACGTGGGACACCGTTGGACATCTTTGGACACCGTTGGACACCGTGGGACAACGTGGGACAACGTGGGACAACGTGGGACAACGTGGGACAACGTGGGACAACGTGGGACAACGTGGGACAACGTGGGACATCGTGGGACAACGTGGGACAACGTGGGATAACGTGGGACAACGTGGGACAACGTGGGACAACGTGGGACATCGTGGGACAACGTGGGACAACGTGGGACAACGTGGGACAACGTGGGACACCGTTGGACAACGTGGGACACCGTTGGACATCGTTGGACATCGTTGGACATCGTTGGACATCGTTGGACACCGTTGGACACCGTTGGACACCGTTGGACACCGTTGGACATCGGTGGACATCGTGGGACACAGTTGGACACCGTTGGACATCGTTGGACACAGTGGGACAACGTGGGACAACGTGGGACACCGTTGGACACCGTTGGACACCGTTGGACACCGTTGGACATCGTTGGACACCGTGGGACAACGTGGGACAACGTGGGACAACGTGGGAAACAATGGAACAACGTGGGACAACGTGGGACACCGTTGGACATCGTTGGACAACGTGGGACAACGTGGGACAACGTGGGACAACGTGGGACAACGTGGGACAACGTGGGACACCGTTGGACACCGTGGGACACCGTTGGACACCGTTGGACATCGTTGGACACCGTGGGACAACGTGGGACAACGTGGGACAACGTGGGACAACGTGGGACAACGTGGGACAACGTGGGACAACGTGGGACAACGTGGGACAACGTGGGACATCGTGGGACAACGTGGGACAACGTGGGACACCGTTGGACATCGTTGGACACCGTGGGACAACGTGGGACAACGTGGGACAACGTGGGACACCGTTGGACACCGTTGGACATCGTTGGACACCTTTGGACACCGTGGGACAACGTGGGACAACGTGGGACAACGTGGGACAACGTGGGACAACGTGGGACAACGTGGGACAACGTGGGACAACGTGGGACATCGTGGGACAACGTGGGACAACGTGGGACAACGTGGGACAACGTGGGACACCGTTGGACAACGTGGGACACCGTTGGACATCGTTGGACACCGTGGGACAACGTGGGACAACGTGGGACAACGTGGGACACCGTTGGACACCGTTGGACATCGTTGGACATCGTTGGACATCGTGGGACACCGTTGGACATCGTTGGACATCGTTGGACACCGTTGGACATCGTTGGACATCGTTGGACATCGTTGGACACCGTTGGACACCGTTGGACACCGTTGGACACCGTTGGACATCGGTGGACATCGTGGGACACCGTTGGACACAGTTGGACATCGTTGGACACCGTTGGACACCGTGGGACAACGTGGGACAACGTGGGACAACGTGGGACAACGTGGGACAACGTGGGACAACGTGGGACAACGTGGGACACCGTTGGACACCGTGGGACACCGTTGGACACCGTTGGACATCGTTGGACACCGTGGGACAACGTGGGACAACGTGGGAAACCATGGAACAACGTGGGACAACGTGGGACAACGTGGGAAAACGTGGGACACCGTTGGACATCGTTGGACACCGTGGGACAACGTGGGACAACGTGGGATACCGTTGGACACCGTTGGACATCGTTGGACACCGTTGGACACCGTGGGACAACGTGGGACAACGTGGGACAACGTGGGACAACGTGGGACAACGTGGGACAACGTGGGACAACGTGGGACACCGTTGGACACCGTGGGACACCGTTGGACACCGTTGGACACCGTGGGACACCGTGGGACAACGTGGGACAACGTGGGACAACGTGGGACAACGTGGGACAACGTGGGACAACGTGGGACAACGTGGGACAACGTGGGACACCGTTGGACATCGTTGGACAACGTGGGACAACGTGGGACAACGTGGGACAACGTGGGACAACGTGGGACACCGTTGGACACCGTGGGACTCCGTTGGACACCGTTGGACATCGTTGGACACCGTGGGACAACGTGGGACAACGTGGGACAACGTGGGACAACGTGGGACAACGTGGGACAACGTGGGACAACGTGGGACAACGTGGGACAACGTGGGACAACGTGGGACAACGTGGGACATCGTGGGACAACGTGGGACAACGTGGGACACCGTTGGACATCGTTGGACATCGTTGGACATCGTTGGACATCGTTGGACATCGTTGGACATCGTTGGACACCGTTGGACACCGTTGGACACCGTTGGACACCGTTGGACATCGGTGGACATCGTGGGACACAGTTGGACACCGTTGGACATCGTTGGACACCGTGGGACAACGTGGGACAACGTGGGACACCGTTGGACACCGTTGGACATCGTTGGACACCGTGGGACAACGTGGGACAACGTGGGACAACGTGGGAAACCATGGAACAACGTGGGACAACGTGGGACACCGTTGGACTTCGTTGGGCGACGTGGGACAACGTGGGACAACGTGGGACAACGTGGGACAACGTGGGACACCGTTGGACACCGTGGGACACCGTTGGACACCGTTGGACATCGTTGGACACCGTGGGACAACGTTGGACAACGTGGGACAACGTGGGACAACGTGGGACAACGTGGGACAACGTGGGACAACGTGGGACAACGTGGGACATCGTGGGACAACGTGGGACAACGTGGGACACCGTTGGACATCGTTGGACATCGTTGGACATCGTTGGACATCGTTGGACATCGTTGGACATCGTTGGACACCGTTGGACACCGTTGGACACCGTTGGACATCGGTGGACATCGTGGGACACAGTTGGACACCGTTGGACATCGTTGGACACCGTGGGACAACGTGGGACAACGTGGGACACCGTTGGACACCGTTGGACATCGTTGGACACCGTGGGACAACGTGGGACAACGTGGGACAACGTGGGAAACCATGGAACAACGTGGGACAACGTGGGACACCGTTGGACTTCGTTGGGCGACGTGGGACAACGTGGGACAACGTGGGACAACGTGGGACAACGTGGGACACCGTTGGACACCGTGGGACACCGTTGGACACCGTTGGACATCGTTGGACACCGTGGGACAACGTTGGACAACGTGGGACAACGTGGGACAACGTGGGACAACGTGGGACAACGTGGGACAACGTGGGACAACGTGGGACAACGTGGGACAACGTGGGACAACGTGGGACATCGTGGGACAACGTGGGACAACGTGGGACAACGTGGGACACCGTTGGACAACGTGGGACACCGTTGGACATCGTTGGACACCGTGGGACAACGTGGTACAACGTGGGACAACGTGGGACAACGTGGGACAACGTGGGACAACGTGGGACAACGTGGGACAACGTGGGACATCGTGGGACAACGTGGGACAACGTGGGACAACGTGGGACCACGTGGGACAACGTGGGACACCGTTGGACATCGTTGGACACCGTGGGACAACGTGGGACAACGTGGGACAACGTGGGACACCGTTGGACACCGTGGGACACCGTTGGACACCGTTGGACATCGTTGGACACCGTGGGACAACGTGGGACAACGTGGGACACCGTTGGACATCGTTGGACACCGTGGGACAACGTGGGACAACGTGGGACACCGTTGGACACCGTTGGACAACGTGGGACAACGTGGGACAACGTGGGACACCGTTGGACACCGTTGGACACCGTTGGACACCGTTGGACATCGTTGGACACCGTGGGACAACGTGGGACAACGTGGGACAACGTGGGAAACCATGGAACAACGTGGGACAACGTGGGACACCGTTGGACAACGTGGGACAACGTGGGACAACGTGGGACACCGTTGGACACCGTTGGACACCGTTGGACACCGTTGGACATCGTTGGACACCGTGGGACAACGTGGGACAACGTGGGACAACGTGGGACACCGTTGGACATCGTTGGACACCGTGGGACAACGTGGGACAACGTGGGACACCGTTGGACACCGTTGGACAACGTGGGACAACGTGGGACAACGTGGGACACCGTTGGACACCGTTGGACACCGTTGGACACCGTTGGACATCGTTGGACACCGTGGGACAACGTGGGACAACGTGGGACAACGTGGGAAACCATGGAACAACGTGGGACAACGTGGGACACCGTTGGACAACGTGGGACAACGTGGGACAACGTGGGACACCGTTGGACACCGTTGGACACCGTTGGACACCGTTGGACATCGTTGGACACCGTGGGACAACGTGGGACAACGTGGGACAACGTGGGAAACCATGGAACAACGTGGGACAACGTGGGACACCGTTGGACATCGTTGGGCAACGTGGGACAACGTGGGACAACGTGGGACAACGTGGGACAACGTGGGACAACGTGGGAAACCGTTGGACACCGTGGGACACCGTTGGACATCGTTGGACACCGTGGGACAACGTGGGACAACGTGGGACAACGTGGGACACCGTTGGACAACGTGGGACACCGTTGGACATCGTTGGACACCGTGGGACAACGTGGGACAACGTGGGACAACGTGGGACAACGTGGGACAACGTGGGACAACGTGGGACAACGTGGGACAACGTGGGACAACGTGGGACATCGTGGGACAACGTGGGACAAGGTGGGACAACGTGGGACAACGTGGGACAACGTGGGACACCGTTGGACATCGTTGGACACCGTGGGACAACGTGGGACAACGTGGGACAACGTGGGACACCGTTGGACACCGTTGGACATCGTTGGACACCGTTGGACACCGTGGGACAACGTGGGACAACGTGGGACAACGTGGGACATCGTGGGACAACGTGGGACAACGTGGGACAACGTGGGACAACGTGGGACACCGTTGGACAACGTGGGACACCGTTGGACATCGTTGGACATCGTTGGACATCGTTGGACATCGTTGGACATCGTTGGACACCGTTGGACACCGTGGGACAACGTGGGACAACGTGGGACAACGTGGGAAACCATGGAACAACGTGGGACAACGTGGGACACCGTTGGACATCATTGGGCAACGTGGGACAACGTGGGACAACGTGGGACAACGTGGGACAACGTGGGACACCGTTGGACACCGTGGGACACCGTTGGACACCGTTGGACATCGTTGGACACCGTGGGACAACGTGGGACAACGTGGGACAACGTGGGACAACGTGGGACAACGTGGGACAACGTGGGACAACGTGGGACAACGTGGGACAACGTGGGACAACGTGGGACAACGTGGGACATCGTGGGACAACGTGGGACAACGTGGGACAACGTGGGACAACGTGGGACACCGTTGGACACCGTGGGACACCGTTGGACAACGTGGGACAACGTGGGACAACGTGGGACAACGTGGGACAACGTGGGACACCGTTGGACACCGTGGGACAACGTGGGACAACGTGGGACACCGTTGGACACCGTTGGACACCGTTGGACACCGTTGGACATCGTTGGACACCGTGGGACAACGTGGGACAACGTGGGAAACCATGGAACAACGTGGGACAACGTGGGACACCGTTGGACAACGTGGGACAACGTGGGACAACGTGGGACACCGTTGGACACCGTTGGACACCGTTGGACACCGTTGGACATCGTTGGACACCGTGGGACAACGTGGGACACCGTTGGACATCGTTGGACACCGTGGGACAACGTGGGACAACGTGGGACACCGTTGGACACCGTTGGACAACGTGGGACAACGTGGGACAACGTGGGACAACGTGGGACACCGTTGGACATCGTTGGACACCGTGGAACAACGTGGGACAACGTGGGACAACGTGGGACAACGTGGGACAACGTGGGACAACGTGGGACAACGTGGGACAACGTGGGACAACGTGGGACATCGTGGGACAACGTGGGACAACGTGGGACAACGTGGGACAACGTGGGACAACGTGGGACACCGTTGGACATCGTTGGACACCGTGGGACAACGTGGGACAACGTGGGACAACGTGGGACACCGTTGGACACCGTTGGACATCGTTGGACACCGTTGGACACCGTTGGACAACGTGGGACAACGTGGGACAACGTGGGACAACGTGGGACAACGTGGGACACCGTTGGACATCGTTGGACACCGTGGGACAACGTGGGACAACGTGGGACAACGTGGGACATCGTGGGACAACGTGGGACAACGTGGGACACCGTGGGAAAACGTGGGACAACGTGGGACAACGTGGGACAACGTGGGACAACGTGGGACAACGTGGGACAACGTGGGACAACGTGGGACACCGTTGGACACCGTTGGACATCGTTGGACACCGTTGGACACCGTGGGACAACGTGGGACAACGTGGGACAACGTGGGACATCGTGGGACAACGTGGGACAACGTAGGACAACGTGGGACAACGTGGGACACCGTTGGACACCGTGGGACAACGTGGGATAACGTGGGACAACGTGGGACAACGTGGGACAACGTGGGACAACGTGGGACAACGTGGGACACCGTTGGACACCGTTGGACATCTATGGACACCGTTGGACACCGTGGGACAACGTGGGACAACGTGGGACAACGTGGGACAACGTGGGACAACGTGGGACAACGTGGGACAACGTGGGACAACGTGGGACAACGTGGGACAACGTGGGACAACGTGGGATAACGTGGGACAACGTGGGACAACGTGGGACAACGTGGGACATCGTGGGACAACGTGGGACAACGTGGGACAACGTGGGACAACGTGGGACACCGTTGGACAACGTGGGACACCGTTGGACATCGTTGGACATCGTTGGACATCGTTGGACATCGTTGGACACCGTTGGACACCGTTGGACACCGTTGGACACCGTTGGACATCGGTGGACATCGTGGGACACAGTTGGACACCGTTGGACATCGTTGGACACAGTGGGACAACGTGGGACAACGTGGGACACCGTTGGACACCGTTGGACACCGTTGGACACCGTTGGACATCGTTGGACACCGTGGGACAACGTGGGACAACGTGGGACAACGTGGGAAACAATGGAACAACGTGGGACAACGTGGGACACCGTTGGACATCGTTGGGCAACGTGGGACAACGTGGGACAACGTGGGACAACGTGGGACAACGTGGGACACCGTTGGACACCGTGGGACACCGTTGGACACCGTTGGACATCGTTGGACACCGTGGGACAACGTGGGACAACGTGGGACAACGTGGGACAACGTGGGACAACGTGGGACAACGTGGGACAACGTGGGACAACGTGGGACAACGTGGGACAACGTGGGACAACGTGGGACATCGTGGGACAACGTGGGACAACGTGGGACAACGTGGGACACCGTTGGACATCGTTGGACACCGTGGGACAACGTGGGACAACGTGGGACAACGTGGGACACCGTTGGACACCGTTGGACATCGTTGGACACCTTTGGACACCGTGGGACAACGTGGGACAACGTGGGACAACGTGGGACAACGTGGGACAACGTGGGACAACGTGGGACAACGTGGGACAACGTGGGACATCGTGGGACAACGTGGGACAACGTGGGACAACGTGGGACAACGTGGGACACCGTTGGACAACGTGGGACACCGTTGGACATCGTTGGACACCGTGGGACAACGTGGGACAACGTGGGACAACGTGGGACACCGTTGGACACCGTTGGACATCGTTGGACATCGTTGGACATCGTGGGACACCGTTGGACATCGTTGGACATCGTTGGACACCGTTGGACATCGTTGGACATCGTTGGACATCGTTGGACACCGTTGGACACCGTTGGACACCGTTGGACACCGTTGGACATCGGTGGACATCGTGGGACACCGTTGGACACAGTTGGACATCGTTGGACACCGTTGGACACCGTGGGACAACGTGGGACAACGTGGGACAACGTGGGACAACGTGGGACAACGTGGGACAACGTGGGACAACGTGGGACACCGTTGGACACCGTGGGACACCGTTGGATACCGTTGGACATCGTTGGACACCGTGGGACAACGTGGGACAACGTGGGAAACCATGGAACAACGTGGGACAACGTGGGACAACGTGGGAAAACGTGGGACACCGTTGGACATCGTTGGACACCGTGGGACAACGTGGGACAACGTGGGATACCGTTGGACACCGTTGGACATCGTTGGACACCGTTGGACACCGTGGGACAACGTGGGACAACGTGGGACAACGTGGGACAACGTGGGACAACGTGGGACAACGTGGGACAACGTGGGACACCGTTGGACACCGTGGGGCACCGTTGGACACCGTTGGACACCGTTGGACACCGTGGGACAACGTGGGACAACGTGGGACAACGTGGGACAACGTGGGACAACGTGGGACAACGTGGGACAACGTGGGACAACGTGGGACAACGTGGGACAACGTGGGACAACGTGGGACAACGTGGGACACCGTTGGACATCGTTGGACAACGTGGGACAACGTGGGACAACGTGGGACAACGTGGGACAACGTGGGACACCGTTGGACACCGTGGGACTCCGTTGGACACCGTTGGACATCGTTGGACACCGTGGGAAAACGTGGGACAACGTGGGACAACGTGGGACAACGTGGGACAACGTGGGACAACGTGGGACAACGTGGGACAACGTGGGACAACGTGGGACAACGTGGGACATCGTGGGACAACGTGGGACAACGTGGGACACCGTTGGACATCGTTGGACATCGTTGGACATCGTTGGACATCGTTGGACACCGTTGGACACCGTTGGACACCGTTGGACACCGTTGGACATCGGTGGACATCGTGGGACACAGTTGGACACCGTTGGACATCGTTGGACACCGTGGGACAACGTGGGACAACGTGGGACACCGTTGGACACCGTTGGACACCGTTGGACACCGTTGGACATCGTTGGACACCGTGGGACAACGTGGGACAACGTGGGACAACGTGGGAAACCATGGAACAACGTGGGACAACGTGGGACACCGTTGGACTTCGTTGGGCAACGTGGGACAACGTGGGACAACGTGGGACAACGTGGGACAACGTGGGACACCGTTGGACACCGTGGGACACCGTTGGACACCGTTGGACATCGTTGGACACCGTGGGACAACGTTGGACAACGTGGGACAACGTGGGACAACGTGGGACAACGTGGGACAACGTGGGACAACGTGGGACAACGTGGGACAACGTGGGACAACGTGGGACAACGTGGGACAACGTGGGACATCGTGGGACAACGTGGGACAACGTGGGACAACGTGGGACACCGTTGGACAACGTGGGACACCGTTGGACATCGTTGGACACCGTGGGACAACGTGGGACAACGTGGGACAACGTGGGACAACGTGGGACAACGTGGGACAACGTGGGACAACGTGGGACAACGTGGGACAACGTGGGACATCGTGGGACAACGTGGGACAACGTGGGACAACGTGGGACAACGTGGGACAACGTGGGACACCGTTGGACATCGTTGGACACCGTGGGACAACGTGGGACAACGTGGGACAACGTGGGACACCGTTGGACACCGTTGGACATCGTTGGACACCGTTGGACACCGTGGGACAACGTGGGACAACGTGGGACAACGTGGGACAACGTGGGACAACGTGGGACAACGTGGGACAACGTGGGACAACGTGGGACATCGTGGGACAACGTGGGACAACGTGGGACAACGTGGGACAACGTGGGACACCGTTGGACAACGTGGGACACCGTTGGACATCGTTGGACACCGTGGGACAACGTGGGACAACGTGGGACAACGTGGGACACCGTTGGACACCGTTGGACATCGTTGGACATCGTTGGACATCGTGGGACACCGTTGGACATCGTTGGACATCGTTGGACACCGTTGGACATCGTTGGACATCGTTGGACATCGTTGGACACCGTTGGACACCGTTGGACACCGTTGGACACCGTTGGACATCGGGGGACATCGTGGGACACCGTTGGACACAGTTGGACATCGTTGGACACCGTTGGACACCGTGGGACAACGTGGGACAACGTGGGACAACGTGGGACAACGTGGGACAACGTGGGACAACGTGGGACAACGTGGGACAACGTGGGACACCGTTGGACACCGTGGGACACCGTTGGACAACGTGGGACAACGTGGGACAACGTGGGACAACGTGGGACAACGTGGGACACCGTTGGACACCGTGGGACACCGTTGGACACCGTTGGACATCGTTGGACACCGTGGGACAACGTGGGACAACGTGGGACAACGTGGGAAACCATGGAACAACGTGGGACAACGTGGGACAACGTGGGACAACGTGGGAAAACGTGGGACACCGTTGGACATCGTTGGACACCGTGGGACAACGTGGGACAACGTGGGACACCGTTGGACACCGTTGGACATCGTTGGACACCGTTGGACACCGTGGGACAACGTGGGACAACGTGGGACAACGTGGGACAACGTGGGACAACGTGGGACAACGTGGGACAACGTGGGACACCGTTGGACACCGTGGGACACCGTTGGACACCGTTGGACATCGTTGGACATCGTTGGACATCGTTGGACACCGTTGGACACCGTTGGACACCGTGGGACACCGTGGGACATCGGTGGACATCGTGGGACACCGTTGGACATCGTTGGACACCGTGGGACAACGTGGGACAACGTGGGACAACGTGGGACAACGTAGGACAACGTGGGACAACGTGGGACACCGTTGGACATCGTTGGACAACGTGGGACAACGTGGGACACCGTTGGACACCGTGGGACACCGTTGGACACCGTGGGACACCGTTGGACACCGTGGGACAACGTGGGACATCGTTGGACACCGTGGGACAACGTGGGACAACGTGGGACAACGTGGGACACCGTTGGACATCGTTGGACACCGTTGGACACCGTGGGACAACGTGGGACAACGTGGGACAACGTGGGACAACGTGGGACAACGTGGGACAACGTGGGACAACGTGGGACAACGTGGGACACCGTTGGACACCGTGGGACACCGTTGGACAACGTGGGACAACGTGGGACAACGTGGGACAACGTGGGACAACGTGGGACACCGTTGGACAACGTGGGACACCGTTGGACATCGTTGGACATCGTTGGACATCGTTGGACATCGTTGGACACCGTTGGACACCGTTGGACACCGTTGGACACCGTTGGACATCGGTGGACATCGTGGGACACAGTTGGACACCGTTGGACATCGTTGGACACAGTGGGACAACGTGGGACATCGTGGGACACCGTTGGACACCGTTGGACACCGTTGGACACCGTTGGACATCGTTGGACACCGTGGGACAACGTGGGACAACGTGGGACAACGTGGGAAACAATGGAACAACGTGGGACAACGTGGGACACCGTTGGACATCGTTGGGCAACGTGGGACAACGTGGGACAACGTGGGACAACGTGGGACAACGTGGGACACCGTTGGACACCGTGGGACACCGTTGGACACCGTTGGACACCGTGGGACACCGTGGGACAACGTGGGACAACGTGGGACAACGTGGGACAACGTGGGACAACGTGGGACAACGTGGGACAACGTGGGACAACGTGGGACAACGTGGGACAACGTGGGACTACCTGGGACATCGTGGGACAACGTGGGACAACGTGGGACAACGTGGGACAACGTGGGACACCGTTGGACAACGTGGGACACCGTTGGACATCGTTGGACACCGTGGGACAACGTGGGACAACGTGGGACAACGTGGGACAACGTGGGACAACGTGGGACAACGTGGGACAACGTAGGACATCGTGGGACAACGTGGGACAACGTGGGACAACGTGGGACAACGTGGGACACTGTTGGACAACGTGGGACACCGTTGGACATCGTTGGACACCGTGGGACAACGTGGGACAACGTGGGACAACGTGGGACAACGTGGGACACCGTTGGACATCGTTGGGCAACGTGGGACAACGTGGGACAACGTGGGACAACGTGGGACAACGTGGGACAACGTGGGACAACGTGGGACAACGTGGGACAACGTGGGACAACGTGGGACAACGTGGGACAACGTGGGACAACGTGGGACATCGTGGGACACCGTTGGACACCGTTGGACATCGTTGGACACCGTGGGACAACGTGGGACAACGTGGGACAACGTGGGAAACCATGGAACAACGTGGGACAACGTGGGACAACGTGGGACAACGTGGGAAAACGTGGGACACCGTTGGACATCGTTGGACACCGTGGGACAACGTGGGACAACGTGGGACACCGTTGGACACCGTTGGACATCGTTGGACACCGTTGGACAACGTGGGACAACGTGGGAAAACGTGGGACACCGTTGGACAACGTGGGACAACGTGGGACAACGTGGGACAACGTGGGACAACGTGGGACAACGTGGGACAACGTGGGACAACGTGGGACATCGTGGGACACCGTTGGACACCGTTGGACATCGTTGGACACCGTGGGACAACGTGGGACAACGTGGGACAACGTGGGAAACCATGGAACAACGTGGGACAACGTGGGACAACGTGGGACAACGTGGGAAAACGTGGGACACCGTTGGACATCGTTGGACACCGTGGGACAACGTGGGACAACGTGGGACACCGTTGGACACCGTTGGACATCGTTGGACACCGTTGGACACCGTGGGACAACGTGGGACAACGTGGGACAACGTGGGACACCGTTGGACACCGTTGGACATCGTTGGACATCGTTGGACATCGTTGGACACCGTTGGACACCGTTGGACACCGTTGGACACCGTTGGACATCGGTGGACATCGTGGGACACCGTTGGACATCGTTGGACACCGTGGGACAACGTGGGACAACGTGGGACAACGTGGGACAACGTAGGACAACGTGGGACAACGTGGGACACCGTTGGACATCGTTGGACAACGTGGGACAACGTGGGACACCGTTGGACACCGTGGGACACCGTTGGACACCGTGGGACAACGTGGGACATCGTTGGACACCGTGGGACAACGTGGGACAACGTGGGACAACGTGGGACACCGTTGGACATCGTTGGACCCCGTTGGACACCGTGGGACAACGTGGGACAACGTGGGACAACGTGGGACAACGTGGGACAACGTGGGACAACGTAGGACAACGTGGGACAACGTGGGACACCGTTGGACACCGTTGGACATCGTTGGACACCGTGGGACAACGTGGGACAACGTGGGACAACGTGGGAAACCATGGAACAACGTGGGACAACGTGGGACAACGTGGGACAACGTGGGAAAACGTGGGACACCGTTGGACATCGTTGGACACCGTGGGACAACGTGGGACAACGTGGGACACCGTTGGACACCGTTGGACATCGTTGGACACCGTTGGACACCGTGGGACAACGTGGGACAACGTGGGACAACGTGGGACAACGTGGGACAACGTGGGACACCGTTGGACACCGTGGGACACCGTTGGACACCGTTGGACATCGTTGGACATCGTTGGACATCGTTGGACACCGTTGGACACCGTTGGACACCGTTGGACACCGTTGGACATCGGTGGACATCGTGGGACACCGTTGGACATCGTTGGACACCGTGGGACAACGTGGGACAACGTGGGACAACGTGGGACAACGTAGGACAACGTGGGACAACGTGGGACACCGTTGGACATCGTTGGACAACGTGGGACAACGTGGGACACCGTTGGACACCGTGGGACACCGTTGGACACCGTGGGACAACGTGGGACATCGTTGGACACCGTGGGACAACGTGGGACAACGTGGGACAACGTGGGACACCGTTGGACATCGTTGGACACCGTTGGACACCGTGGGACAACGTGGGACAACGTGGGACAACGTGGGACAACGTGGGACAACGTGGGACAACGTGGGACAACGTGGGACAACGTGGGACACCGTTGGACATCGTTGGACAACGTGGGACAACGTGGGACAACGTGGGACAACGTGGGACACAGTTGGACACCGTTGGACATCGTTGGACACCGTTGGACACCGTGGGACAACGTGGGACAACGTGGGACAACGGGGGACAACGTGGGACAACGTGGGACAACGTGGGACAACGTGGGACACAGTTGGACACCGTTGGACATCGTTGGACACCGTTGGACACCGTGGGACAACGTGGGACAACGTGGGACAACGTGGGACAACGTGGGACAACGTGGGACAACGTGGGACACAGTTGGACACCGTTGGACACCGTTGGACATCGTTGGACACCGCTGGACAACGTGGGACAACGTGGGACAACGTGGGACAACGTGGGACACCGTTGGACACCGTGGGACACCGTGGGACACCGTGGGACAACGTGGGACATCGTGGGACACCGTGGGACAACGTGGGACAACGTGGGACAACGTGGGACACCGTTGGACATCGTTGGACACCGTTGGACACCGTGGGACAACGTGGGACAACGTGGGACAACGTGGGACAACGTGGGACAACGTGGGACAACGTGGGACAACGTGGGACAACGTGGGACATCGTGGGACAACGTGGGACAACGTGGGACAACGTGGGACAACGTGGGACAACGTGGGACACCGTTGGACAACGTGGGACACCGTTGGACATCGTTGGACATCGTTGGACATCGTTGGACATCGTTGGACACCGTTGGACACCGTTGGACACCGTTGGACACCGTTGGACATCGGTGGACATCGTGGGACACAGTTG
The DNA here is from genome assembly GCF_910591885.1 of Bombus terrestris. Classification (NCBI taxonomy): domain Eukaryota; kingdom Metazoa; phylum Arthropoda; class Insecta; order Hymenoptera; family Apidae; genus Bombus; species Bombus terrestris. Next base: position 231,955 of record NW_025963582.1, on the reverse strand, counting down.
GACACCGTTGGACATCGTTGGACACAGTGGGACAACGTGGGACATCGTGGGACACCGTTGGACACCGTTGGACACCGTTGGACACCGTTGGACATCGTTGGACACCGTGGGACAACGTGGGACAACGTGGGACAACGTGGGAAACAATGGAACAACGTGGGACAACGTGGGACACCGTTGGACATCGTTGGGCAACGTGGGACAACGTGGGACAACGTGGGACAACGTGGGACAACGTGGGACAACGTGGGACACCGTTGGACACCGTGGGACACCGTTGGACACCGTTGGACATCGTTGGACACCGTGGGACAACGTGGGACAACGTGGGACAACGTGGGACACCGTTGGACATCGTTGGACATCGTTGGACACCGTTGGACACCGTTGGACACCGTTGGACACCGTTGGACATCGGTGGACATCGTGGGACACCGTTGGACACAGTTGGACATCGTTGGACACCGTTGGACACCGTGGGACAACGTGGGACAACGTGGGACAACGTGGGACAACGTGGGACAACGTGGGACAACGTGGGACAACGTGGGACAACGTGGGACACCGTTGGACACCGTGGGACACCGTTGGACAACGTGGGACACCGTTGGACAACGTGGGACAACGTGGGACAACGTGGGACAACGTGGGACAACGTGGGACACCGTTGGACACCGTGGGACACCGTTGGACACCGTTGGACATCGTTGGACACCGTGGGACAACGTGGGACAACGTGGGACAACGTGGGAAACCATGGAACAACGTGGGACAACGTGGGACAACGTGGGACAACGTGGGAAAACGTGGGACACCGTTGGACATCGTTGGACACCGTGGGACAACGTGGGACAACGTGGGACACCGTTGGACACCGTTGGACATCGTTGGACACCGTTGGACACCGTGGGACAACGTGGGACAACGTGGGACAACGTGGGACAACGTGGGACAACGTGGGACAACGTGGGACAACGTGGGACACCGTTGGACACCGTGGGACACCGTTGGACACCGTTGGACATCGTTGGACATCGTTGGACATCGTTGGACACCGTTGGACACCGTTGGACACCGTTGGACACCGTTGGACATCGGTGGACATCGTGGGACACCGTTGGACATCGTTGGACACCGTGGGACAACGTGGGACAACGTGGGACAACGTGGGACAACGTAGGACAACGTGGGACAACGTGGGACACCGTTGGACATCGTTGGACAACGTGGGACAACGTGGGACACCGTTGGACACCGTGGGACACCGTTGGACACCGTGGGACAACGTGGGACATCGTTGGACACCGTGGGACAACGTGGGACAACGTGGGACAACGTGGGACACCGTTGGACATCGTTGGACACCGTTGGACACCGTGGGACAACGTGGGACAACGTGGGACAACGTGGGACAACGTGGGACAACGTGGGACAACGTGGGACAACGTGGGACAACGTGGGACACCGTTGGACACCGTGGGACACCGTTGGACAACGTGGGACAACGTGGGACAACGTGGGACTACGTGGGACAACGTGGGACACCGTTGGACAACGTGGGACACCGTTGGACATCGTTGGACATCGTTGGACATCGTTGGACATCGTTGGACACCGTTGGACACCGTTGGACACCGTTGGACACCGTTGGACATCGGTGGACATCGTGGGACACAGTTGGACACCGTTGGACATCGTTGGACACAGTGGGACAACGTGGGACATCGTGGGACACCGTTGGACACCGTTGGACACCGTTGGACACCGTTGGACATCGTTGGACACCGTGGGACAACGTGGGACAACGTGGGACAACGTGGGAAACAATGGAACAACGTGGGACAACGTGGGACACCGTTGGACATCGTTGGGCAACGTGGGACAACGTGGGACAACGTGGGACAACGTGGGACAACGTGGGACACCGTTGGACACCGTGGGACACCGTTGGACACCGTTGGACATCGTTGGACACCGTGGGACAACGTGGGACAACGTGGGACAACGTGGGACAACGTGGGACAACGTGGGACAACGTGGGACAACGTGGGACAACGTGGGACAACGTGGGACTACCTGGGACATCGTGGGACAACGTGGGACAACGTGGGACAACGTGGGACAACGTGGGACACCGTTGGACAACGTGGGACACCGTTGGACATCGTTGGACACCGTGGGACAACGTGGGACAACGTGGGACAACGTGGGACAACGTGGGACAACGTGGGACAACGTGGGACAACGTGGGACATCGTGGGACAACGTGGGACAACGTGGGACAACGTGGGACAACGTAGGACACTGTTGGACAACGTGGGACACCGTTGGACATCGTTGGACACCGTGGGACAACGTGGGACAACGTGGGACAACGTGGGACAACGTGGGACACCGTTGGACATCGTTGGGCAACGTGGGACAACGTGGGACAACGTGGGACAACGTGGGACAACGTGGGACAACGTGGGACAACGTGGGACAACGTGGGACAACGTGGGACAACGTGGGACAACGTGGGACATCGTGGGACACCGTTGGACACCGTTGGACACCGTTGGACATCGTTGGACACCGTTGGACACCGTGGGACAACGTGGGACAACGTGGGACAACGTGGGACAACGTGGGACAACGTGGGACACCGTTGGACATCGTTGGACATCGTTGGACATCGTTGGACACCGTTGGACACCGTTGGACACCGTTGGACACCGTTGGACATCGGTGGACATCGTGGGACACCGTTGGACATCGTTGGACACCGTGGGACAACGTGGGACAACGTGGGACAACGTGGGACAACGTAGGACAACGTGGGACAACGTGGGACACCGTTGGACATCGTTGGACAACGTGGGACAACGTGGGACACCGTTGGACACCGTGGGACACCGTTGGACACCGTGGGACAACGTGGGACATCGTTGGACACCGTGGGACAACGTGGGACAACGTGGGACAACGTGGGACACCGTTGGACATCGTTGGACACCGTTGGACACCGTGGGACAACGTGGGACAACGTGGGACAACGTGGGACAACGTGGGACAACGTGGGACAACGTAGGACAACGTGGGACAACGTGGGACACCGTTGGACACCGTTGGACATCGTTGGACACCGTGGGACAACGTGGGACAACGTGGGACAACGTGGGAAACCATGGAACAACGTGGGACAACGTGGGACAACGTGGGACAACGTGGGAAAACGTGGGACACCGTTGGACATCGTTGGACACCGTGGGACAACGTGGGACAACGTGGGACACCGTTGGACACCGTTGGACATCGTTGGACACCGTTGGACACCGTGGGACAACGTGGGACAACGTGGGACAACGTGGGACAACGTGGGACAACGTGGGACACCGTTGGACACCGTGGGACACCGTTGGACACCGTTGGACATCGTTGGACATCGTTGGACATCGTTGGACACCGTTGGACACCGTTGGACACCGTTGGACACCGTTGGACATCGGTGGACATCGTGGGACACCGTTGGACATCGTTGGACACCGTGGGACAACGTGGGACAACGTGGGACAACGTGGGACAACGTAGGACAACGTGGGACAACGTGGGACACCGTTGGACATCGTTGGACAACGTGGGACAACGTGGGACACCGTTGGACACCGTGGGACACCGTTGGACACCGTGGGACAACGTGGGACATCGTTGGACACCGTGGGACAACGTGGGACAACGTGGGACAACGTGGGACACCGTTGGACATCGTTGGACACCGTTGGACACCGTGGGACAACGTGGGACAACGTGGGACAACGTGGGACAACGTGGGACAACGTGGGACAACGTAGGACAACGTGGGACAACGTGGGACACCGTTGGACATCGTTGGACAACGTGGGACAACGTGGGACAACGTGGGACAACGTGGGACACAGTTGGACACCGTTGGACATCGTTGGACACCGTTGGACACCGTGGGACAACGTGGGACAACGTGGGACAACGGGGGACAACGTGGGACAACGTGGGACAACGTGGGACAACGTGGGACACAGTTGGACACCGTTGGACATCGTTGGACACCGTTGGACACCGTGGGACAACGTGGGACAACGTGGGACAACGTGGGACAACGTGGGACAACGTGGGACAACGTGGGACACAGTTGGACACCGTTGGACACCGTTGGACATCGTTGGACACCGCTGGACAACGTGGGACAACGTGGGACAACGTGGGACAACGTGGGACACCGTTGGACACCGTGGGACACCGTTGGACACCGTGGGACAACGTGGGACACCGTTGGACACCGTGGGACAACGTGGGACAACGTGGGACAACGTGGGACACCGTTGGACATCGTTGGACACCGTTGGACACCGTGGGACAACGTGGGACAACGTGGGACAACGTGGGACAACGTGGGACAACGTGGGACAACGTGGGACAACGTGGGACAACGTGGGACATCGTGGGACAACGTGGGACAACGTGGGACAACGTGGGACAACGTGGGACAACGTGGGACACCGTTGGACAACGTGGGACACCGTTGGACATCGTTGGACATCGTTGGACATCGTTGGACATCGTTGGACACCGTTGGACACCGTTGGACACCGTTGGACACCGTTGGACATCGGTGGACATCGTGGGACACAGTTGGACACCGTTGGACATCGTTGGACACAGTGGGACAACGTGGGACATCGTGGGACACCGTTGGACACCGTTGGACACCGTTGGACACCGTTGGACATCGTTGGACACCGTGGGACAACGTGGGACAACGTGGGACAACGTGGGAAACAATGGAACAACGTGGGACAACGTGGGACACCGTTGGACATCGTTGGGCAACGTGGGACAACGTGGGACAACGTGGGACAACGTGGGACAACGTGGGACAACGTGGGACACCGTTGGACACCGTGGGACACCGTTGGACACCGTTGGACATCGTTGGACACCGTGGGACAACGTGGGACAACGTGGGACAACGTGGGACAACGTGGGACAACGTGGGACAACGTGGGACAACGTGGGACAACGTGGGACAACGTGGGACTACCTGGGACATCGTGGGACAACGTGGGACAACGTGGGACAACGTGGGACACCGTTGGACAACGTGGGACACCGTTGGACATCGTTGGACATCGTTGGACACCGTTGGACACCGTTGGACACCGTTGGACACCGTTGGACATCGGTGGACATCGTGGGACACCGTTGGACACAGTTGGACATCGTTGGACACCGTTGGACACCGTGGGACAACGTGGGACAACGTGGGACAACGTGGGACAACGTGGGACAACGTGGGACAACGTGGGACAACGTGGGACAACGTGGGACACCGTTGGACACCGTGGGACACCGTTGGACAACGTGGGACACCGTTGGACAACGTGGGACAACGTGGGACAACGTGGGACAACGTGGGACAACGTGGGACACCGTTGGACACCGTGGGACACCGTTGGACACCGTTGGACATCGTTGGACACCGTGGGACAACGTGGGACAACGTGGGACAACGTGGGAAACCATGGAACAACGTGGGACAACGTGGGACAACGTGGGACAACGTGGGAAAACGTGGGACACCGTTGGACATCGTTGGACAACGTGGGACAACGTGGGACAACGTGGGACACCGTTGGACACCGTTGGACATCGTTGGACACCGTTGGACACCGTGGGACAACGTGGGACAACGTGGGACAACGTGGGACAACGTGGGACAACGTGGGACAACGTGGGACAACGTGGGACACCGTTGGACACCGTGGGACACCGTTGGACACCGTTGGACATCGTTGGACATCGTTGGACATCGTTGGACACCGTTGGACACCGTTGGACACCGTTGGACACCGTTGGACATCGGTGGACATCGTGGGACACCGTTGGACATCGTTGGACACCGTGGGACAACGTGGGACAACGTGGGACAACGTGGGACAACGTAGGACAACGTGGGACAACGTGGGACACCGTTGGACATCGTTGGACAACGTGGGACAACGTGGGACACCGTTGGACACCGTGGGACACCGTTGGACACCGTGGGACAACGTGGGACACCGTGGGACACCGTGGGACAACGTGGGACAACGTGGGACAACGTGGGACACCGTTGGACATCGTTGGACACCGTTGGACACCGTGGGACAACGTGGGACAACGTGGGACAACGTGGGACAACGTGGGACAACGTGGGACAACGTGGGACAACGTGGGACAACGTGGGACACCGTTGGACACCGTGGGACACCGTTGGACAACGTGGGACAACGTGGGACAACGTGGGACTACGTGGGACAACGTGGGACACCGTTGGACAACGTGGGACACCGTTGGACATCGTTGGACATCGTTGGACATCGTTGGACATCGTTGGACACCGTTGGACACCGTTGGACACCGTTGGACACCGTTGGACATCGGTGGACATCGTGGGACACAGTTGGACACCGTTGGACATCGTTGGACACAGTGGGACAACGTGGGACATCGTGGGACACCGTTGGACACCGTTGGACACCGTTGGACACCGTTGGACATCGTTGGACACCGTGGGACAACGTGGGACAACGTGGGACAACGTGGGAAACAATGGAACAACGTGGGACAACGTGGGACACCGTTGGACATCGTTGGGCAACGTGGGACAACGTGGGACAACGTGGGACAACGTGGGACAACGTGGGACACCGTTGGACACCGTGGGACACCGTTGGACACCGTTGGACATCGTTGGACACCGTGGGACAACGTGGGACAACGTGGGACAACGTGGGACAACGTGGGACAACGTGGGACAACGTGGGACAACGTGGGACAACGTGGGACAACGTGGGACTACCTGGGACATCGTGGGACAACGTGGGACAACGTGGGACAACGTGGGACAACGTGGGACACCGTTGGACAACGTGGGACACCGTTGGACATCGTTGGACACCGTGGGACAACGTGGGACAACGTGGGACAACGTGGGACAACGTGGGACAACGTGGGACAACGTGGGACAACGTGGGACATCGTGGGACAACGTGGGACAACGTGGGACAACGTGGGACAACGTAGGACACTGTTGGACAACGTGGGACACCGTTGGACATCGTTGGACACCGTGGGACAACGTGGGACAACGTGGGACAACGTGGGACAACGTGGGACACCGTTGGACATCGTTGGGCAACGTGGGACAACGTGGGACAACGTGGGACAACGTGGGACAACGTGGGACAACGTGGGACAACGTGGGACAACGTGGGACAACGTGGGACAACGTGGGACATCGTGGGACACCGTTGGACACCGTTGGACACCGTTGGACATCGTTGGACATCGTTGGACATCGTTGGACACCGTTGGACACCGTTGGACACCGTTGGACACCGTTGGACATCGGTGGACATCGTGGGACACCGTTGGACATCGTTGGACACCGTGGGACAACGTGGGACAACGTGGGACAACGTGGGACAACGTAGGACAACGTGGGACAACGTGGGACACCGTTGGACATCGTTGGACAACGTGGGACAACGTGGGACACCGTTGGACACCGTGGGACACCGTTGGACACCGTGGGACAACGTGGGACATCGTTGGACACCGTGGGACAACGTGGGACAACGTGGGACAACGTGGGACACCGTTGGACATCGTTGGACACCGTTGGACACCGTGGGACAACGTGGGACAACGTGGGACAACGTGGGACAACGTGGGACAACGTGGGACAACGTAGGACAACGTGGGACAACGTGGGACACCGTTGGACACCGTTGGACATCGTGGGACACCGTGGGACAACGTGGGACAACGTGGGACAACGTGGGAAACCATGGAACAACGTGGGACAACGTGGGACAACGTGGGCAACGTGGGAAAACGTGGGACACCGTTGGACATCGTTGGACACCGTGGGACAACGTTGGACAACGTGGGACACCGTTGGACACCGTTGGACATCGTTGGACACCGTTGGACACCGTGGGACAACGTGGGACAACGTGGGACAACGTGGGACAACGTGGGACAACGTGGGACAACGTGGGACAACGTGGGACACCGTTGGACACCGTGGGACACCGTTGGACACCGTTGGACATCGTTGGACATCGTTGGACATCGTTGGACACCGTTGGACACCGTTGGACACCGTTGGACACCGTTGGACATCGGTGGACATCGTGGGACACCGTTGGACATCGTTGGACACCGTGGGACAACGTGGGACAACGTGGGACAACGTGGGACAACGTAGGACAACGTGGGACAACGTGGGACACCGTTGGACATCGTTGGACAACGTGGGACAACGTGGGACACCGTTGGACACCGTGGGACACCGTTGGACACCGTGGGACAACGTGGGACATCGTTGGACACCGTGGGACAACGTGGGACAACGTGGGACAACGTGGGACAACGTGGGACAACGTAGGACAACGTGGGACAACGTGGGACACCGTTGGACACCGTTGGACATCGTTGGACACCGTGGGACAACGTGGGACAACGTGGGACAACGTAGGACAACGTGGGACAACGTGGGACACCGTTGGACACCGTTGGACATCGTTGGACACCGTGGGACAACGTGGGACAACGTGGGACAACGTGGGAAACCATGGAACAACGTGGGACAACGTGGGACAACGTGGGACAACGTGGGAAAACGTGGGACACCGTTGGACATCGTTGGACACCGTGGGACAACGTGGGACAACGTGGGACAACGTGGGACAACGTGGGACAACGTTGGACACCGTGGGACAACGTGGGACATCGTTGGACACCGTGGGACAACGTGGGACAACGTGGGACAACGTGGGACACCGTTGGACATCGTTGGACACCGTTGGACACCGTGGGACAACGTGGGACAACGTGGGACAACGTGGGACAACGTGGGACAACGTGGGACAACGTAGGACAACGTGGGACAACGTGGGACACCGTTGGACACCGTTGGACATCGTTGGACACCGTGGGACAACGTGGGACAACGTGGGACAACGTGGGAAACCATGGAACAACGTGGGACAACGTGGGACAACGTGGGACAACGTGGGAAAACGTGGGACACCGTTGGACATCGTTGGACACCGTGGGACAACGTGGGACAACGTGGGACACCGTTGGACACCGTTGGACATCGTTGGACACCGTTGGACACCGTGGGACAACGTGGGACAACGTGGGACAACGTGGGACAACGTGGGACAACGTGGGACACCGTTGGACACCGTGGGACACCGTTGGACACCGTTGGACATCGTTGGACATCGTTGGACACCGTTGGACACCGTTGGACACCGTTGGACACCGTTGGACACCGTTGGACATCGGTGGACATCGTGGGACACCGTTGGACATCGTTGGACACCGTGGGACAACGTGGGACAACGTGGGACAACGTGGGACAACGTAGGACAACGTGGGACAACGTGGGACACCGTTGGACATCGTTGTACAACGTGGGACAACGTGGGACACCGTTGGACACCGTGGGACACCGTTGGACACCGTGGGACAACGTGGGACATCGTTGGACACCGTGGGACAACGTGGGACAACGTGGGACAACGTGGGACACCGTTGGACATCGTTGGACACCGTTGGACACCGTGGGACAACGTGGGACAACGTGGGACAACGTGGGACAACGTGGGACAACGTGGGACAACGTAGGACAACGTGGGACAACGTGGGACACCGTTGGACATCGTTGGACAACGTGGGACAACGTGGGACAACGTGGGACAACGTGGGACACAGTTGGACACCGTTGGACATCGTTGGACACCGTTGGACACCGTGGGACAACGTGGGACAACGTGGGACAACGGGGGACAACGTGGGACAACGTGGGACAACGTGGGACAACGTGGGACACAGTTGGACACCGTTGGACATCGTTGGACACCGTTGGACACCGTGGGACAACGTGGGACAACGTGGGACAACGTGGGACAACGTGGGACAACGTGGGACAACGTGGGACACAGTTGGACACCGTTGGACACCGTTGGACATCGTTGGACACCGCTGGACAACGTGGGACAACGTGGGACAACGTGGGACAACGTGGGACACCGTTGGACACCGTGGGACACCGTTGGACACCGTGGGACAACGTGGGACATCGTTGGACACCGTGGGACAACGTGGGACAACGTGGGACAACGTGGGACACCGTTGGACATCGTTGGACACCGTTGGACACCGTGGGACAACGTGGGACAACGTGGGACAACGTGGGACAACGTGGGACAACGTGGGACAACGTGGGACAACGTGGGACAACGTGGGACATCGTGGGACAACGTGGGACAACGTGGGACAACGTGGGACAACGTGGGACAACGTGGGACACCGTTGGACAACGTGGGACACCGTTGGACATCGTTGGACATCGTTGGACATCGTTGGACATCGTTGGACACCGTTGGACACCGTTGGACACCGTTGGACACCGTTGGACATCGGTGGACATCGTGGGACACAGTTGGACACCGTTGGACATCGTTGGACACAGTGGGACAACGTGGGACATCGTGGGACACCGTTGGACACCGTTGGACACCGTTGGACACCGTTGGACATCGTTGGACACCGTGGGACAACGTGGGACAACGTGGGACAACGTGGGAAACAATGGAACAACGTGGGACAACGTGGGACACCGTTGGACATCGTTGGGCAACGTGGGACAACGTGGGACAACGTGGGACAACGTGGGACAACGTGGGACAACGTGGGACAACGTTGGACACCGTGGGACACCGTTGGACACCGTTGGACATCGTTGGACACCGTGGGACAACGTGGGACAACGTGGGACAACGTGGGACAACGTGGGACAACGTGGGACAACGTGGGACAACGTGGGACAACGTGGGACAACGTGGGACTACCTGGGACATCGTGGGACAACGTGGGACAACGTGGGACAACGTGGGACACCGTTGGACAACGTGGGACACCGTTGGACATCGTTGGACATCGTTGGACACCGTTGGACACCGTTGGACACCGTTGGACACCGTTGGACATCGGTGGACATCGTGGGACACCGTTGGACACAGTTGGACATCGTTGGACACCGTTGGACACCGTGGGACAACGTGGGACAACGTGGGACAACGTGGGACAACGTGGGACAACGTGGGACAACGTGGGACAACGTGGGACAACGTGGGACACCGTTGGACACCGTGGGACACCGTTGGACAACGTGGGACAACGTGGGACAACGTGGGACAACGTGGGACAACGTGGGACACCGTTGGACACCGTGGGACACCGTTGGACACCGTTGGACATCGTTGGACACCGTGGGACAACGTGGGACAACGTGGGACAACGTGGGAAACCATGGAACAACGTGGGACAACGTGGGACAACGTGGGACAACGTGGGAAAACGTGGGACACCGTTGGACATCGTTGGACACCGTGGGACAACGTGGGACAACGTGGGACACCGTTGGACACCGTTGGACATCGTTGGACACCGTTGGACACCGTGGGACAACGTGGGACAACGTGGGACAACGTGGGACAACGTGGGACAACGTGGGACAACGTGGGACAACGTGGGACACCGTTGGACACCGTGGGACACCGTTGGACACCGTTGGACATCGTTGGACATCGTTGGACATCGTTGGACACCGTTGGACACCGTTGGACACCGTTGGACACCGTTGGACATCGGTGGACATCGTGGGACACCGTGGGACACCGTTGGACATCGTTGGACAACGTGGGACAACGTGGGACACCGTTGGACACCGTGGGACACCGTTGGACACCGTGGGACAACGTGGGACATCGTTGGACACCGTGGGACAACGTGGGACAACGTGGGACAACGTGGGACACCGTTGGACATCGTTGGACACCGTTGGACACCGTGGGACAACGTGGGACAACGTGGGACAACGTGGGACAACGTGGGACAACGTGGGACAACGTGGGACAACGTGGGACAACGTGGGACACCGTTGGACACCGTGGGACACCGTTGGACAACGTGGGACAACGTGGGACAACGTGGGACTACGTGGGACAACGTGGGACACCGTTGGACAACGTGGGACACCGTTGGACATCGTTGGACATCGTTGGACATCGTTGGACATCGTTGGACACCGTTGGACACCGTTGGACACCGTTGGACACCGTTGGACATCGGTGGACATCGTGGGACACAGTTGGACACCGTTGGACATCGTTGGACACAGTGGGACAACGTGGGACATCGTGGGACACCGTTGGACACCGTTGGACACCGTTGGACACCGTTGGACATCGTTGGACACCGTGGTACAACGTGGGACAACGTGGGACAACGTGGGAAACAATGGAACAACGTGGGACAACGTGGGACACCGTTGGACATCGTTGGGCAACGTGGGACAACGTGGGACAACGTGGGACAACGTGGGACAACGTGGGACACCGTTGGACACCGTGGGACACCGTTGGACACCGTTGGACATCGTTGGACACCGTGGGACAACGTGGGACAACGTGGGACAACGTGGGACAACGTGGGACAACGTGGGACAACGTGGGACAACGTGGGACAACGTGGGACAACGTGGGACTACCTGGGACATCGTGGGACAACGTGGGACAACGTGGGACAACGTGGGACAACGTGGGACACCGTTGGACAACGTGGGACACCGTTGGACATCGTTGGACACCGTGGGACAACGTGGGACAACGTGGGACAACGTGGGACAACGTGGGACAACGTGGGACAACGTGGGACAACGTGGGACATCGTGGGACAACGTGGGACAACGTGGGACAACGTGGGACAACGTAGGACACTGTTGGACAACGTGGGACACCGTTGGACATCGTTGGACACCGTGGGACAACGTGGGACAACGTGGGACAACGTGGGACAACGTGGGACACCGTTGGACATCGTTGGGCAACGTGGGACAACGTGGGACAACGTGGGACAACGTGGGACAACGTGGGACAACGTGGGACAACGTGGGACAACGTGGGACAACGTGGGACAACGTGGGACAACGTGGGACATCGTGGGACACCGTTGGACACCGTTGGACACCGTTGGACATCGTTGGACATCGTTGGACATCGTTGGACACCGTTGGACACCGTTGGACACCGTTGGACACCGTTGGACATCGGGGGACATCGTGGGACACCGTTGGACATCGTTGGACACCGTGGGACAACGTGGGACAACGTGGGACAACGTGGGACAACGTAGGACAACGTGGGACAACGTGGGACACCGTTGGACATCGTTGGACAACGTGGGACAACGTGGGACACCGTTGGACACCGTGGGACACCGTTGGACACCGTGGGACAACGTTGGACACCGTTGGACACCGTGGGACAACGTGGGACAACGTGGGACAACGTGGGACACCGTTGGACATCGTTGGACACCGTTGGACACCGTGGGACAACGTGGGACAACGTGGGACAACGTGGGACAACGTGGGACAACGTGGGACAACGTAGGACAACGTGGGACAACGTGGGACACCGTTGGACACCGTTGGACATCGTTGGACACCGTGGGACACCGTGGGACAACGTGGGACAACGTGGGAAACCATGGAACAACGTGGGACAACGTGGGACAACGTGGGCAACGTGGGAAAACGTGGGACACCGTTGGACATCGTTGGACACCGTGGGACAACGTTGGACAACGTGGGACACCGTTGGACACCGTTGGACATCGTTGGACACCGTTGGACACCGTGGGACAACGTGGGACAACGTGGGACAACGTGGGACAACGTGGGACAACGTGGGACAACGTGGGACAACGTGGGACACCGTTGGACACCGTGGGACACCGTTGGACACCGTTGGACATCGTTGGACATCGTTGGACATCGTTGGACACCGTTGGACACCGTTGGACACCGTTGGACACCGTTGGACATCGGTGGACATCGTGGGACACCGTTGGACATCGTTGGACACCGTGGGACAACGTGGGACAACGTGGGACAACGTGGGACAACGTAGGACAACGTGGGACAACGTGGGACACCGTTGGACATCGTTGGACAACGTGGGACAACGTGGGACACCGTTGGACACCGTGGGACACCGTTGGACACCGTGGGACAACGTGGGACATCGTTGGACACCGTGGGACAACGTGGGACAACGTGGGACAACGTGGGACACCGTTGGACATCGTTGGACACCGTTGGACACCGTGGGACAACGTGGGACAACGTGGGACAACGTGGGACAACGTGGGACAACGTGGGACAACGTAGGACAACGTGGGACAACGTGGGACACCGTTGGACATCGTTGGACAACGTGGGACAACGTGGGACAACGTGGGACAACGTGGGACACAGTTGGACACCGTTGGACATCGTTGGACACCGTTGGACACCGTGGGACAACGTGGGACAACGTGGGACAACGGGGGACAACGTGGGACAACGTGGGACAACGTGGGACAACGTGGGACACAGTTGGACACCGTTGGACATCGTTGGACACCGTTGGACACCGTGGGACAACGTGGGACAACGTGGGACAACGTGGGACAACGTGGGACAACGTGGGACAACGTGGGACACAGTTGGACACCGTTGGACATCGTTGGACACCGCTGGACAACGTGGGACAACGTGGGACAACGTGGGACAACGTGGGACACCGTTGGACACCGTGGGACACCGTTGGACACCGTGGGACAACGTGGGACATCGTTGGACACCGTGGGACAACGTGGGACAACGTGGGACAACGTGGGACACCGTTGGACATCGTTGGACACCGTTGGACACCGTGGGACAACGTGGGACAACGTGGGACAACGTGGGACAACGTGGGACAACGTGGGACAACGTGGGACAACGTGGGACAACGTGGGACATCGTGGGACAACGTGGGACAACGTGGGACAACGTGGGACAACGTGGGACAACGTGGGACACCGTTGGACAACGTGGGACACCGTTGGACATCGTTGGACATCGTTGGACATCGTTGGACATCGTTGGACACCGTTGGACACCGTTGGACACCGTTGGACACCGTTGGACATCGGTGGACAACGTGGGACACAGTTGGACACCGTTGGACATCGTTGGACACAGTGGGACAACGTGGGACATCGTGGGACACCGTTGGACACCGTTGGACACCGTTGGACACCGTTGGACATCGTTGGACACCGTGGGACAACGTGGGACAACGTGGGACAACGTGGGAAACAATGGAACAACGTGGGACAACGTGGGACACCGTTGGACATCGTTGGGCAACGTGGGACAACGTGGGACAACGTGGGACAACGTGGGACAACGTGGGACAACGTGGGACACCGTTGGACACCGTGGGACACCGCTGGACACCGTTGGACATCGTTGGACACCGTGGGACAACGTGGGACAACGTGGGACAACGTGGGACAACGTGGGACAACGTGGGACAACGTGGGACAACGTGGGACAACGTGGGACAACGTGGGACAACGTGGGACTACCTGGGACATCGTGGGACAACGTGGGACAACGTGGGACAACGTGGGACAACGTGGGACACCGTTGGACAACGTGGGACACCGTTGGACATCGTTGGACACCGTGGGACAACGTGGGACAACGTGGGACAACGTGGGACAACGTGGGACAACGTGGGACAACGTGGGACAACGTGGGACATCGTGGGACAACGTGGGACAACGTGGGACAACGTGGGACAACGTGGGACACTGTTGGACAACGTGGGACACCGTTGGACATCGTTGGACACCGTGGGACAACGTGGGACAACGTGGGACAACGTGGGACAACGTGGGACACCGTTGGACATCGTTGGGCAACGTGGGACAACGTGGGACAACGTGGGACAACGTGGGACAACGTGGGACAACGTGGGACAACGTGGGACAACGTGGGACAACGTGGGACAACGTGGGACAACGTGGGACAACGTGGGACATCGTGGGACAACGTGGGACAACGTGGGACAACGTGGGACAACGTGGGACACCGTTGGACAACGTGGGACACCGTTGGACATCGTTGGACACCGTGGGACAACGTGGGACAACGTGGGACAACGTGGGACAACGTGGGACACCGTTGGACATCGTTGGACACCGTGGGACAACGTGGGACAACGTGGGACAACGTGGGACAACGTGGGACAACGTGGGACAACGTGGGACAACGTGGGACATCGTGGGACACCGTGGGACAACGTGGGACAACGTGGGACAACGTGGGACAACGTGGGACAACGTGGGACAACGTGGGACAACGTGGGACATCGTGGGACAACGTGGGACAACGTGGGACAACGTGGGACAACGTGGGACAACGTGGGACAACGTGGGACATCGTGGGACAACGTGGGACAACGTGGGACAACGTGGGACAACCTGGGACACCGCTGGACAACGTGGGACACCGCTGGACATCGTTGGACACCGTGGGACAACGTGGGACAACGTGGGACACCGTTGGACACCGTTGGACATCGTTGGACACCGTTGGACACCGTGGGACAACGTGGGACAACGTGGGACAACGTGGGACAACGTGGGACAACGTGGGACAACGTGGGACAACGTGGGACACCGTTGGACACCGTGGGACACCGTTGGACACCGTTGGACATCGTTGGACATCGTTGGACATCGTTGGACACCGTTGGACACCGTTGGACACCGTTGGACACCGTTGGACATCGGTGGACATCGTGGGACACCGTTGGACATCGTTGGACACCGTGGGACAACGTGGGACAACGTGGGACAACGTGGGACAACGTAGGACAACGTGGGACAACGTGGGACACCGTTGGACATCGTTGGACAACGTGGGACAACGTGGGACACCGTTGGACACCGTGGGACACCGTTGGACACCGTGGGACAACGTGGGACATCGTTGGACACTGTGGGACAACGTGGGACAACGTGGGACAACGTGGGACACCGTTGGACATCGTTGGACACCGTTGGACACCGTGGGACAACGTGGGACAACGTGGGACAACGTGGGACAACGTGGGACAACGTGGGACAACGTAGGACAACGTGGGACAACGTGGGACACCGTTGGACATCGTTGGACAACGTGGGACAACGTGGGACAACGTGGGACAACGTGGGACACAGTTGGACACCGTTGGACATCGTTGGACACCGTTGGACACCGTGGGACAACGTGGGACAACGTGGGACAACGGGGGACAACGTGGGACAACGTGGGACAACGTGGGACAACGTGGGACACAGTTGGACACCGTTGGACATCGTTGGACACCGTTGGACACCGTGGGACAACGTGGGACAACGTGGGACAACGTGGGACAACGTGGGACACCGTTGGACACCGTTGGACACCGTGGGACAACGTGGGACAACGTGGGACAACGTGGGACAACGTGGGACACCGTTGGACACCGTGGGACACCGTTGGACATCGTTGGACACCGTTGGACACCGTTGGACACCGTGGGACAACGTGGGACAACGTGGGACAACGTGGGACAACGTGGGACAACGTGGGACATCGTGGGACAACGTGGGACAACGTGGGACAACGTGGGACAACGTGGGACACCGTTGGACACCGTGGGACACCGTTGGACACCGTGGGACAACGTGGGACATCGTTGGACACCGTGGGACAACGTGGGACAACGTGGGACAACGTGGGACACCGTTGGACATCGTTGGACACCGTTGGACACCGTGGGACAACGTGGGACAACGTGGGACAACGTGGGACAACGTGGGACAACGTGGGACAACGTGGGACAACGTGGGACAACGTGGGACATCGTGGGACAACGTGGGACAACGTGGGACAACGTGGGACAACGTGGGACAACGTGGGACACCGTTGGACAACGTGGGACACCGTTGGACATCGTTGGACATCGTTGGACATCGTTGGACATCGTTGGACACCGTTGGACACCGTTGGACACCGTTGGACACCGTTGGACATCGGTGGACATCGTGGGACACAGTTGGACACCGTTGGACATCGTTGGACACAGTGGGACAACGTGGGACATCGTGGGACGCCGTTGGACACCGTTGGACACCGTTGGACACCGTTGGACATCGTTGGACACCGTGGGACAACGTGGGACAACGTGGGACAACGTGGGAAACAATGGAACAACGTGGGACAACGTGGGACACCGTTGGACATCGTTGGGCAACGTGGGACAACGTGGGACAACGTGGGACAACGTGGGACAACGTGGGACAACGTGGGACACCGTTGGACACCGTGGGACACCGTTGGACACCGTTGGACATCGTTGGACACCGTGGGACAACGTGGGACAACGTGGGACAACGTGGGACAACGTGGGACAACGTGGGACAACGTGGGACAACGTGGGACAACGTGGGACAACGTGGGACAACGTGGGACTACCTGGGACATCGTGGGACAACGTGGGACAACGTGGGACAACGTGGGACAACGTGGGACACCGTTGGACAACGTGGGACACCGTTGGACATCGTTGGACACCGTGGGACAACGTGGGACAACGTGGGACAACGTGGGACAACGTGGGACAACGTGGGACAACGTGGGACAACGTGGGACATCGTGGGACAACGTGGGACAACGTGGGACAACGTGGGACAACGTGGGACACTGTTGGACAACGTGGGACACCGTTGGACATCGTTGGACACCGTGGGACAACGTGGGACAACGTGGGACAACGTGGGACAACGTGGGACACCGTTGGACATCGTTGGGCAACGTGGGACAACGTGGGACAACGTGGGACAACGTGGGACAACGTGGGACAACGTGGGACAACGTGGGACAACGTGGGACAACGTGGGACAACGTGGGACATCGTGGGACAACGTGGGACAACGTGGGACAACGTGGGACAACGTGGGACAACGTGGGACACCGTTGGACATCGTTGGACACCGTGGGACAACGTGGGACAACGTGGGACAACGTGGGACACCGTTGGACAACGTGGGACATCGTGGGACAACGTGGGACAACGTGGGACAACGTGGGACAACGTGGGACAACGTGGGACACCGTTGGACAACGTGGGACACCGTTGGACATCGTTGGACATCGTTGGACATCGTTGGACATCGTTGGACACCGTTGGACACCGTTGGACACCGTTGGACACCGTTGGACATCGGTGGACATCATGGGACACAGTTGGACACCGTTGGACATCGTTGGACACAGTGGGACAACGTGGGACATCGTGGGACACCGTTGGACACCGTTGGACACCGTTGGACACCGTTGGACATCGTTGGACACCGTGGGACAACGTGGGACAACGTGGGACAACGTGGGAAACAATGGAACAACGTGGGACAACGTGGGACACCGTTGGACATCGTTGGGCAACGTGGGACAACGTGGGACAACGTGGGACAACGTGGGACAACGTGGGACAACGTGGGACACCGTTGGACACCGTGGGACACCGCTGGACACCGTTGGACATCGTTGGACACCGTGGGACAACGTGGGACAACGTGGGACAACGTGGGACAACGTGGGACAACGTGGGACAACGTGGGACAACGTGGGACAACGTGGGACAACGTGGGACAACGTGGGACAACCTGGGACATCGTGGGACAACGTGGGACAACGTGGGACAACGTGGGACAACGTGGGACACCGTTGGACAACGTGGGACACCGTTGGACATCGTTGGACACCGTGGGACAACGTGGGACAACGGGGGACAACGTGGGACAACGTGGGACAACGTGGGACAACGTGGGACAACGTGGGACATCGTGGGACAACGTGGGACAACGTGGGACAACGTGGGACAACGTGGGACACTGTTGGACAACGTGGGACACCGTTGGACATCGTTGGACACCGTGGGACAACGTGGGACAACGTGGGACAACGTGGGACAACGTGGGACACCGTTGGACATCGTTGGGCAACGTGGGACAACGTGGGACAACGTGGGACAACGTGGGACAACGTGGGACAACGTGGGACAACGTGGGACAACGTGGGACAACGTGGGACAACGTGGGACAACGTGGGACAACGTGGGACATCGTGGGACAACGTGGGACAACGTGGGACAACGTGGGACAACGTGGGACACTGTTGGACAACGTGGGACAACGTTGGACATCGTTGGACACCGTGGGACAACGTGGGACAACGTGGGACAACGTGGGACAACGTGGGACACCGTTGGACATCGTTGGACACCGTGGGACAACGTGGGACAACGTGGGACAACGTGGGACAACGTGGGACAACGTGGGACAACGTGGGACAACGTGGGACATCGTGGGACACCGTGGGACAACGTGGGACAACGTGGGACAACGTGGGACAACGTGGGACAACGTGGGACAACGTGGGACAACGTGGGACATCGTGGGACAACGTGGGACAACGTGGGACAACGTGGGACAACGTGGGACAACGTGGGACAACGTGGGACATCGTGGGACAACGTGGGACAACGTGGGACAACGTGGGACAACGTGGGACACTGTTGGACAACGTGGGACACCGTTGGACATCGTTGGACACCGTGGGACAACGTGGGACAACGTGGGACACCGTTGGACACCGTTGGACATCGTTGGACACCGTTGGACACCGTGGGACAACGTGGGACAACGTGGGACAACGTGGGACAACGTGGGACAACGTGGGACAACGTGGGACAACGTGGGACACCGTTGGACACCGTGGGACACCGTTGGACACCGTTGGACATCGTTGGACATCGTTGGACATCGTTGGACACCGTTGGACACCGTTGGACACCGTTGGACACCGTGGGACATCGGTGGACATCGTGGGACACCGTTGGACATCGTTGGACACCGTGGGACAACGTGGGACAACGTGGGACAACGTGGGACAACGTAGGACAACGTGGGACAACGTGGGACACCGTTGGACATCGTTGGACAACGTGGGACAACGTGGGACACCGTTGGACACCGTGGGACACCGTTGGACACCGTGGGACAACGTGGGACATCGTTGGACACTGTGGGACAACGTGGGACAACGTGGGACAACGTGGGACACCGTTGGACATCGTTGGACACCGTTGGACACCGTGGGACAACGTGGGACAACGTGGGACAACGTGGGACAACGTGGGACAACGTGGGACAACGTAGGACAACGTGGGACAACGTGGGACACCGTTGGACATCGTTGGACAACGTGGGACAACGTGGGACAACGTGGGACACAGTTGGACACCGTTGGACATCGTTGGACACCGTTGGACACCGTGGGACAACGTGGGACAACGTGGGACAACGGGGGACAACGTGGGACAACGTGGGACAACGTGGGACACCGTTGGACAACGTGGGACACCGTTGGACATCGTTGGACACCGTGGGACAACGTGGGACAACGTGGGACAACGTGGGACAACGTGGGACAACGTGGGACAACGTGGGACAACGTGGGACAACGTGGGACATCGTGGGACAACGTGGGACAACGTGGGACAACGTGGGACAACGTGGGACAACGTGGGACACCGTTGGACATCGTTGGACACCGTGGGACAACGTGGGACAACGTGGGACAACGTGGGACAACGTGGGACACCGTTGGACACCGTTGGACATCGTTGGACACCGTTGGACACCGTGGGACAACGTGGGACATCGTTGGACATCGTTGGACATCGTTGGACACCGTTGGACACCGTTGGACACCGTTGGACACCGTTGGACATCGGTGGACATCGTGGGACACAGTTGGACACCGTTGGACATCGTTGGACACCGTGGGACAACGTGGGACAACGTGGGACACCGTTGGACACCTTTGGACACCGTTGGACACCGTTGGACATCGTTGGACACCGTGGGACAACGTGGGACAACGTGGGACAACGTGGGAAACCATGGAACAACGTGGGACAACGTGGGACACCGTTGGACATCGTTGGGCAACGTGGGACAACGTGGGACAACGTGGGACAACGTGGGACAACGTGGGACACCGTTGGACACCGTGGGACACCGTTGGACACCGTTGGACATCGTTGGACACCGTGGGACAACGTGGGACAACGTGGGACAACGTGGGACAACGTGGGACAACGTGGGACAACGTGGGACAACGTGGGACAACGTGGGACAACGTGGGACAACGTGGGACAACGTGGGACAACGTGGGACATCGTGGGACAACGTGGGACAACGTGGGACAACGTGGGACAACGTGGGACAACGTGGGACACCGTTGGACATCGTTGGACACCGTGGGACAACGTGGGACAACGTGGGACAACGTGGGACACCGTTGGACAACGTGGGACAACGTGGGACAACGTGGGACAACGTGGGACAACGTGGGACAACGTGGGACAACGTGGGACAACGTGGGACAACGTGGGACAACGTGGGACAACGTGGGACAACGTGGGACAACGTGGGACAACGTGGGACAACGTGGGACACCGTTGGACACCGTGGGACACCGTTGGACAACGTGGGACAACGTGGGACAACGTGGGACAACGTGGGACAACGTGGGACACCGTTGGACACCGTGGGACACCGCTGGACACCGTTGGACATCGTTGGACATCGTTGGACATCGTTGGACACCGTTGGACACCGTTGGACACCGTTGGACACCGTTGGACATCGGTGGACATCGTGGGACACCGTTGGACATCGTTGGACACCGTGGGACAACGTGGGACAACGTGGGACAACGTGGGACAACGTGGGACAACGTGGGACAACGTGGGACACCGTTGGACAACGTGGGACAACGTGGGACAACGTGGGACAACGTGGGACACCGTTGGACACCGTTGGACATCGTTGGACACCGTTGGACACCGTGGGACAACGTGGGACAACGTGGGACAACGTGGGACAACGTGGGACACCGTTGGACACCGTTGGACATCGTTGGACATCGTGGGACAACGTGGGACAACGTGGGACACAGTTGGACACCGTTGGACATCGTTGGACACCGTTGGACACCGTGGGGCAACGTGGGACAACGTGGGACAACGTGGGACAACGTGGGACAACGTGGGACAACGTGGGACAACGTGGGACACAGTTGGACACCGTTGGACATCGTTGGACACCGTTGGACATCGTGGGACAACGTGGGACAACGTGGGACATCGTGGGACAACGTGGGACAACGTGGGACAACGTTGGACACCGTGGGACACCGTTGGACAACGTGGGAAACCATGGAACAACGTGGGACAACGTGGGACACCGTTGGACATCGTTGGGCAACGTGGGACAACGTGGGACAACGTGGGACAACGTGGGACAACGTGGGACAACGTGGGACACCGTTGGACACCGTGGGACACCGTTGGACACCGTTGGACATCGTTGGACACCGTGGGACAACGTGGGACAACGTGGGACACCGTTGGACATCGTTGGACACCGTGGGACAACGTGGGACAACGTGGGACACCGTTGGACACCGTTGGACAACGTGGGACAACGTGGGACAACGTGGGACAACGTGGGACACAGTTGGACACCGTTGGACACCGTTGGACACCGTTGGACATCGTGGGACAACGTGGGACAACGTGGGACATCGTGGGACACCGTTGGACATCGTTGGACACCGTGGGACAACGTGGGACAACATGGGACACCGTTGGACACCGTTGGACATCGTTGGACACCGTTGGACACCGTGGGACAACGTGGGACAACGTGGGACAACGTGGGACAACGTGGGACAACGTGGGACAACGTGGGACAACGTGGGACACCGTTGGACACCGTGGGACACCGTTGGACACCGTTGGACATCGTTGGACATCGTGGGACAACGTGGGACAACGTGGGACACAGTTGGACACCGTTGGACATCGTTGGACACCGT
Source organism: Bombus terrestris (assembly GCF_910591885.1). NCBI lineage: Eukaryota > Metazoa > Arthropoda > Insecta > Hymenoptera > Apidae > Bombus > Bombus terrestris. Next base: position 208,029 of record NW_025963582.1, on the reverse strand, counting down.
TGGACACCGTGGGGCAACGTGGGACAACGTGGGACAACGTGGGACAACGTGGGACAACGTGGGACAACGTGGGACAACGTGGGACACAGTTGGACACCGTTGGACATCGTTGGACACCGTTGGACATCGTGGGACAACGTGGGACAACGTGGGACATCGTGGGACAACGTGGGACAACGTGGGACAACGTTGGACACCGTGGGACACCGTTGGACAACGTGGGAAACCATGGAACAACGTGGGACAACGTGGGACACCGTTGGACATCGTTGGGCAACGTGGGACAACGTGGGACAACGTGGGACAACGTGGGACAACGTGGGACACCGTTGGACACCGTGGGACACCGTTGGACACCGTTGGACATCGTTGGACACCGTGGGACAACGTGGGACAACGTGGGACACCGTTGGACATCGTTGGACACCGTGGGACAACGTGGGACAACGTGGGACACCGTTGGACACCGTTGGACAACGTGGGACAACGTGGGACAACGTGGGACACCGTTGGACACCGTTGGACACCGTTGGACACCGTTGGACATCGTTGGACACCGTGGGACAACGTGGGACAACGTGGGACAACGTGGGAAACCATGGAACAACGTGGGACAACGTGGGACACCGTTGGACAACGTGGGACAACGTGGGACAACGTGGGACACCGTTGGACACCGTTGGACATCGTTGGACACCGTGGGACAACGTGGGACAACGTGGGACAACGTGGGACACCGTTGGACAACGTGGGACACCGTTGGACATCTTTGGACACCGTGGGACAACGTGGGACAACGTGGGACAACGTGGGACAACGTGGGACAACGTGGGACAACGTGGGAAACCGTTGGACACCGTGGGACACCGTTGGACACCGTTGGACATCGTTGGACACCGTGGGACAACGTGGGACAACGTGGGACAACGTGGGACACCGTTGGACAACGTGGGACACCGTTGGACATCTTTGGACACCGTGGGACAACGTGGGACAACGTGGGACAACGTGGGACAACGTGGGACAACGTGGGACAACATGGGACACCGTTGGACACCGTGGGACACCGTTGGACATCGTTGGACACCGTGGGACAACGCGGGACAACGTGGGACAACGTGGGACAACGTGGGACAACGTGGGACAACGTGGGACAACGTGGGACAACGTGGGACAACGTGGGACAACGTGGGACAACGTGGGACAACGTGGGACATCGTGGGACAACGTGGGACAACGTGGGACAACGTGGGACAACGTGGGACAACGTGGGACACCGTTGGACATCGTTGGACACCGTGGGACAACGTGGGACAACGTGGGACAACGTGGGACACCGTTGGACAACGTGGGACAACGTGGGACAACGTGGGACAACGTGGGACAACGTGGGACAACGTGGGACAACGTGGGACAACGTGGGACAACGTGGGACAACGTGGGACAACGTGGGACAACGTGGGACAACGTGGGACAACGTGGGACACCGTTGGACACCGTGGGACACCGTTGGACAACGTGGGACAACGTGGGACAACGTGGGACAACGTGGGACAACGTGGGACACCGTTGGACACCGTGGGACACCGTTGGACACCGTTGGACATCGTTGGACATCGTTGGACATCGTTGGACACCGTTGGACACCGTTGGACACCGTTGGACACCGTTGGACATCGGTGGACATCGTGGGACACCGTTGGACATCGTTGGACACCGTGGGACACCGTTGGACACCGTGGGACACCGTTGGACAGCGTGGGACAACGTGGGACAACGTGGGACACCGTTGGACAACGTGGGACAACGTGGGACAACGTGGGACAACGTGGGACACCGTTGGACACCGTTGGACATCGTTGGACACCGTTGGACACCGTGGGACAACGTGGGACAACGTGGGACAACGTGGGACAACGTGGGACAACGTGGGACAACGTAGGGCAACGTGGGACAACGTGGGACACCGTTGGACATCGTTGGACAACGTGGGACATCGTGGGACAACGTGGGACAACGTGGGACAACGTGGGACAACGTGGGACAACGTGGGACAACGTGGGACAACGTGGGACAACGTGGGACAACGTGGGACATCGTGGGACAACGTGGGACAACGTGGGACAACGTGGGACAACGTGGGACACTGTTGGACAACGTGGGACACCGTTGGACATCGTTGGACACCGTGGGACAACGTGGGACAACGTGGGACAACGTGGGACAACGTGGGACAACGTGGGACAACGTGGGACAACGTGGGACAACGTGGGACAACGTGGGACATCGTGGGACAACGTGGGACAACGTGGGACAACGTGGGACAACGTGGGACACCGTTGGACACCGTTGGACATCGTTGGACACCGTTGGACACCGTGGGACAACGTGGGACAACGTGGGACAACGTGGGACAACGTGGGACAACGTGGGACAACGTGGGACAACGTGGGACAACGTGAGACATCGTGGGACAACGTGGGACAACGTGGGACAACGTGGGACAACGTGGGACACCGTTGGACAACGTGGGACACCGTTGGACATCGTTGGACACCGTGGGACAACGTGGGACAACGTGGGACAACGTGGGACACCGTTGGACACCGTTGGACATCGTTGGACATCGTTGGACATCGTGGGACACCGTTGGACATCGTTGGACATCGTTGGACACCGTTGGACATCGTTGGACATCGTTGGACATCGTTGGACACCGTTGGACACCGTTGGACACCGTTGGACACCGTTGGACATCGGTGGACATCGTGGGACACCGTTGGACACAGTTGGACATCGTTGGACACCGTTGGACACCGTGGGACAACGTGGGACAACGTGGGACAACGTGGGACAACGTGGGACAACGTGGGACAACGTGGGACACCGTGGGACAACGTGGGACAACGTGGGACAACGTGGGACACCGTTGGACACCGTTGGACACCGTTGGACACCGTTGGACATCGTTGGACACCGTGGGACAACGTGGGACAACGTGGGACAACGTGGGAAACCATGGAACAACGTGGGACAACGTGGGACACCGTTGGACATCGTTGGACACCGTGGGACAACGTGGGACACCGTTGGACACCGTGGGACACCGTTGGACAGCGTGGGACAACGTGGGACAACGTGGGACAACGTGGGACAACGTGGGACACCGTTGGACACCGTGGGACACCGTTGGACACCGTTGGATATCGTTGGACACCGTGGGACAACGTGGGACAACGTGGGACAACGTGGGAAACCATGGAACAACGTGGGACAACGTGGGACAACGTGGAAAAACGTGGGACACCGTTGGACATCGTTGGACACCGTGGGACAACGTGGGACAACGTGGGACACCGTTGGACACCGTTGGACATCGTTGGACACCGTTGGACACCGTGGGACAACGTGGGACAACGTGGGACAACGTGGGACACCGTTGGACATCGTTGGACACCGTGGGACAACGTGGGACAACGTGGGACACCGTTGGACACCGTTGGACATCGTTGGACACCGTTGGACACCGTGGGACAACGTGGGACAACGTGGGACAACGTGGGACAACGTGGGACAACGTGGGACAACGTGGGACAACGTGGGACACCGTTGGACACCGTGGGACACCGTTGGACACCGTTGGACATCGTTGGACATCGTTGGACATCGTTGGACACCGTTGGACACCGTTGGACACCGTTGGACACCGTTGGACATCGGTGGACATCGTGGGACACCGTTGGACATCGCTGGACACCGTGGGACAACGTGGGACAACGTGGGACAACGTGGGACAACGTGGGACACCGTTGGACACCGTTGGACATCGTTGGACACCGTTGGACACCGTGGGACAACGTGGGACAACGTGGGACAACGTGGGACAACGTGGGACAACGTGGGACAACGTAGGACAACGTGGGACAACGTGGGACACAGTTGGACACCGTTGGACGTCGTTGGACACCGTTGGACATCGTGGGACAACGTGGGACAACGTGGGACAACGTTGGACACCGTGGGACACCGTTGGACAACGTGGGAAACCATGGAACAACGTGGGACAACGTGGGACACCGTTGGACATCGTTGGGCAACGTGGGACAACGTGGGACAACGTGGGACAACGTGGGACAACGTGGGACAACGTGGGACACCGTTGGACACCGTGGGACACCGTTGGACACCGTTGGACATCGTTGGACACCGTGGGACAACGTGGGACAACGTGGGACACCGTTGGACACCGTTGGACACCGTGGGACAACGTGGGACAACGTGGGACACCGTTGGACACCGTTGGACAACGTGGGACAACGTGGGACAACGTGGGACACCGTTGGACACCGTTGGACACCGTTGGACACCGTTGGACATCGTTGGACACCGTGGGACAACGTGGGACAACGTGGGACACCGTTGGACACCGTTGGACACCGTGGGACAACGTGGGACAACGTGGGACAACGTGGGACAACGTGGGACAACGTGGGACAACGTGGGACAACGTGGGACAACGTGGGACAACGTGGGACAACGTGGGACAACGTGGGACACCGTTGGACACCGTGGGACACCGTTGGACAACGTGGGACAACGTGGGACAACGTGGGACAACGTGGGACAACGTGGGACACCGTTGGACACCGTGGGACACCGTTGGACACCGTTGGACATCGTTGGACATCGTTGGACATCGTTGGACACCGTTGGACACCGTTGGACACCGTTGGACACCGTTGGACATCGGTGGACATCGTGGGACACCGTTGGACATCGTTGGACACCGTGGGACAACGTGGGACAACGTGGGACAACGTGGGACAACGTGGGACAACGTGGGACAACGTGGGACACCGTTGGACACCGTTGGACATCGTTGGACACCGTTGGACACCGTGGGACAACGTGGGACAACGTGGGACAACGTGGGACATCGTGGGACAACGTGGGACAACGTAGGACAACGTGGGACAACGTGGGACACCGTTGGACATCGTTGGACACCGTGGGACAACGTGGGACACCGTGGGACAACGTGGGACAACGTGGGACAACGTGGGACAACGTGGGACAACGTGGGACACCGTTGGACACCGTTGGACATCGTTGGACACCGTTGGACACCGTGGGACAACGTGGGACAACGTGGGACAACGTGGGACAACGTGGGACAACGTGGGACAACGTAGGACAACGTGGGACAACGTGGGACACCGTTGGACATCGTTGGACAACGTGGGACATCGTGGGACAACGTGGGACAACGTGGGACAACGTGGGACAACGTGGGACACAGTTGGACACCGTTGGACATCGTTGGACACCGTTGGACACCGTGGGACAACGTGGGACAACGTGGGACAACGTGGGACAACGTGGGACAACGTGGGACAACGTGGGACAACGTGGGACAACGTGAGACATCGTGGGACAACGTGGGACAACGTGGGACAACGTGGGACAACGTGGGACACCGTTGGACAACGTGGGACACCGTTGGACATCGTTGGACACCGTGGGACAACGTGGGACAACGTGGGACAACGTGGGACACCGTTGGACACCGTTGGACATCGTTGGACATCGTTGGACATCGTGGGACACCGTTGGACATCGTTGGACATCGTTGGACACCGTTGGACATCGTTGGACATCGTTGGACATCGTTGGACACCGTTGGACACCGTTGGACACCGTTGGACACCGTTGGACATCGGTGGACATCGTGGGACACCGTTGGACACAGTTGGACATCGTTGGACACCGTTGGACACCGTGGGACAACGTGGGACAACGTGGGACAACGTGGGACAACGTGGGACAACGTGGGACAACGTGGGACACCGTGGGACAACGTGGGACAACGTGGGACAACGTGGGACACCGTTGGACACCGTTGGACACCGTTGGACACCGTTGGACATCGTTGGACACCGTGGGACAACGTGGGACAACGTGGGACAACGTGGGAAACCATGGAACAACGTGGGACAACGTGGGACACCGTTGGACATCGTTGGACACCGTGGGACAACGTGGGACACCGTTGGACACCGTGGGACACCGTTGGACAGCGTGGGACAACGTGGGACAACGTGGGACAACGTGGGACAACGTGGGACACCGTTGGACACCGTGGGACACCGTTGGACACCGTTGGACATCGTTGGACACCGTGGGACAACGTGGGACAACGTGGGACAACGTGGGAAACCATGGAACAACGTGGGACAACGTGGGACAACGTGGAAAAACGTGGGACACCGTTGGACATCGTTGGACACCGTGGGACAACGTGGGACAACGTGGGACACCGTTGGACACCGTTGGACATCGTTGGACACCGTTGGACACCGTGGGACAACGTGGGACAACGTGGGACAACGTGGGACACCGTTGGACATCGTTGGACACCGTGGGACAACGTGGGACAACGTGGGACACCGTTGGACACCGTTGGACATCGTTGGACACCGTTGGACACCGTGGGACAACGTGGGACAACGTGGGACAACGTGGGACAACGTGGGACAACGTGGGACAACGTGGGACAACGTGGGACACCGTTGGACACCGTGGGACACCGTTGGACACCGTTGGACAACGTTGGACATCGTTGGACATCGTTGGACACCGTTGGACACCGTTGGACACCGTTGGACACCGTTGGACATCGGTGGACATCGTGGGACACCGTTGGACATCGCTGGACACCGTGGGACAACGTGGGACAACGTGGGACAACGTGGGACAACGTGGGACACCGTTGGACACCGTTGGACATCGTTGGACACCGTTGGACACCGTGGGACAACGTGGGACAACGTGGGACAACGTGGGACAACGTGGGACAACGTGGGACAACGTAGGACAACGTGGGACAACGTGGGACACAGTTGGACACCGTTGGACGTCGTTGGACACCGTTGGACATCGTGGGACAACGTGGGACAACGTGGGACAACGTTGGACACCGTGGGACACCGTTGGACAACGTGGGAAACCATGGAACAACGTGGGACAACGTGGGACACCGTTGGACATCGTTGGGCAACGTGGGACAACGTGGGACAACGTGGGACAACGTGGGACAACGTGGGACAACGTGGGACACCGTTGGACACCGTGGGACACCGTTGGACACCGTTGGACATCGTTGGACACCGTGGGACAACGTGGGACAACGTGGGACACCGTTGGACATCGTTGGACACCGTGGGACAACGTGGGACAACGTGGGACACCGTTGGACACCGTTGGACAACGTGGGACAACGTGGGACAACGTGGGACACCGTTGGACACCGTTGGACACCGTTGGACACCGTTGGACATCGTTGGACACCGTGGGACAACGTGGGACAACGTGGGACACCGTTGGACACCGTTGGACACCGTGGGACAACGTGGGACAACGTGGGACAACGTGGGACAACGTGGGACAACGTGGGACAACGTGGGACAACGTGGGACAACGTGGGACAACGTGGGACAACGTGGGACAACGTGGGACACCGTTGGACACCGTGGGACACCGTTGGACAACGTGGGACAACGTGGGACAACGTGGGACAACGTGGGACAACGTGGGACACCGTTGGACACCGTGGGACACCGTTGGACACCGTTGGACATCGTTGGACATCGTTGGACATCGTTGGACACCGTTGGACACCGTTGGACACCGTTGGACACCGTTGGACATCGGTGGACATCGTGGGACACCGTTGGACATCGTTGGACACCGTGGGACAACGTGGGACACCGTGGGACAACGTGGGACAACGTGGGACAACGTGGGACAACGTGGGACACCGTTGGACACCGTTGGACATCGTTGGACACCGTTGGACACCGTGGGACAACGTGGGACAACGTGGGACAACGTGGGACATCGTGGGACAACGTGGGACAACGTAGGACAACGTGGGACAACGTGGGACACCGTTGGACATCGTTGGACACCGTGGGACAACGTGGGACAACGTGGGACAACGTGGGACAACGTGGGACAACGTGGGACAACGTGGGACAACGTGGGACACCGTTGGACACCGTTGGACATCGTTGGACACCGTTGGACACCGTGGGACAACGTGGGACAACGTGGGACAACGTGGGACAACGTGGGACAACGTGGGACAACGTAGGACAACGTGGGACAACGTGGGACACCGTTGGACATCGTTGGACAACGTGGGACATCGTGGGACAACGTGGGACAACGTGGGACAACGTGGGACAACGTGGGACACAGTTGGACACCGTTGGACATCGTTGGACACCGTTGGACACCGTGGGACAACGTGGGACAACGTGGGACAACGTGGGACAACGTGGGACAACGTGGGACAACGTGGGACAACGTGGGACACAGTTGGACACCGTTGGACATCGTTGGACACCGTTGGACACCGTGGGACAACGTGGGACAACGTGGGACAACGTGGGACAACGTGGGACAACGTGGGACAACGTGGGACATCGTTGGACACCGTTGGACATCGTTGGACACCGTTGGACACCGTGGGACAACGTGGGACAACGTGGGACAACGTGGGACAACGTGGGACAACGTGGGACAACGTGGGACAACGTGGGACAACGTGGGACATCGTGGGACAACGTGGGACAACGTGGGATAACGTGGGACAACGTGGGACAACGTGGGACAACGTGGGACATCGTGGGACAACGTGGGACAACGTTTGACAACGTGGGACAACGTGGGACACCGTTGGACAACGTGGGACACCGTTGGACATCGTTGGACATCGTTGGACATCGTTGGACATCGTTGGACACCGTTGGACACCGTTGGACACCGTTGGACACCGTTGGACATCGGTGGACATCGTGGGACACAGTGGGACACCGTTGGATATCGTTGGACACAGTGGGACAACGTGGGACAACGTGGGACACCGTTGGACACCGTTGGACACCGTTGGACACCGTTGGACATCGTTGGACACCGTGGGACAACGTGGGACAACGTGGGACAACGTGGGAAACAATGGAACAACGTGGGACAACGTGGGACACCGTTGGACATCGTTGGGCAACGTGGGACAACGTGGGACAACGTGGGACAACGTGGGACAACGTGGGACAACGTGGGACACCGTTGGACACCGTGGGACACCGTTGGACACCGTTGGACATCGTTGGACACCGTGGGACAACGTGGGACAACGTGGGACAACGTGGGACAACGTGGGACAACGTGGGACAACGTGGGACAACGTGGGACAACGTGGGACAACGTGGGACAACGTGGGACAACGTGGGACATCGTGGGACAACGTGGGACAACGTGGGACAACGTGGGACACCGTTGGACATCGTTGGACACCGTGGGACAACGTGGGACAACGTGGGACAACGTGGGACACCGTTGGACACCGTTGGACATCGTTGGACACCTTTGGACACCGTGGGACAACGTGGGACAACGTGGGACAACGTGGGACAACGTGGGACAACGTGGGACAACGTGGGACAACGTGGGACAACGTGGGACAACGTGGGACAACGTGGGACAACGTGGGACATCGTGGGACAACGTGGGACAACGTGGGACAACGTGGGACAACGTGGGACACCGTTGGACAACGTGGGACACCGTTGGACATCGTTGGACACCGTGGGACAACGTGGGACAACGTGGGACAACGTGGGACACCGTTGGACACCGTTGGACATCGTTGGACATCGTTGGACATCGTGGGACACCGTTGGACATCGTTGGACAACGTGGGACAACGTGGGAAACCATGGAACAACGTGGGACAACGTGGGACAACGTGGGAAAACGTGGGACACCGTTGGACATCGTTGGACACCGTGGGACAACGTGGGACAACGTGGGATACCGTTGGACACCGTTGGACATCGTTGGACACCGTTGGACACCGTGGGACAACGTGGGACAACATGGGACAACGTGGGACAACGTGGGACAACGTGGGACAACGTGGGACAACGTGGGACACCGTTGGACACCGTGGGACACCGTTGGACACCGTTGGACACCGTTGGACACCGTGGGACAACGTGGGACAACGTGGGACAACGTGGGACAACGTGGGACAACGTGGGACAACGTGGGACAACGTGGGACAACGTGGGACAACGTGGGACAACGTGGGACAACGTGGGACAACGTGGGACACCGTTGGACATCGTTGGACAACGTGGGACAACGTGGGACAACGTGGGAAAACGTGGGACAACGTGGGACACCGTTGGACACCGTGGGACTCCGTTGGACACCGTTGGACATCGTTGGACACCGTGGGACAACGTGGGACAACGTGGGACAACGTGGGACAACGTGGGACAACGTGGGACAACGTGGGACAACGTGGGACAACGTGGGACAACGTGGGACAACGTGGGACATCGTGGGACAACGTGGGACAACGTGGGACAACGTGGGACAACGTGGGACAACGCGGGACAACGTGGGACAACGTGGGACAACGTGGGACACCGTTGGACAACGTGGGACAACGTGGGACACCGTTGGACACCTTTGGACACCGTTGGACACCGTTGGACATCGTTGGACACCGTGGGACAACGTGGGACAACGTGGGACAACGTGGGAAACCATGGAACAACGTGGGACAACGTGGGACACCGTTGGACATCGTTGGGCAACGTGGGACAACGTGGGACAACGTGGGACAACGTGGGACAACGTGGGACAACGTGGGACACCGTTGGACACCGTGGGACACCGTTGGACACCGTTGGACATCGTTGGACACCGTGGGACAACGTGGGACAACGTGGGACAACGTGGGACAACGTGGGACAACGTGGGACAACGTGGGACAACGTGGGACAACGTGGGACAACGTGGGACGACGTGGGACATCGTGGGACAACGTGGGACAACGTGGGACAACGTGGGACAACGTGGGACAACGTGGGACACCGTTGGACATCGTTGGACACCGTGGGACAACGTGGGACAACGTGGGACAACGTGGGACACCGTTGGACACCGTTGGACATCGTTGGACACCGTTGGACACCGCGGGACAACGTGGGACAACGTGGGACAACGTGGGACAACGTGGGACAACGTGGGACAACGTGGGACAACGTGGGACAACGTGGGACATCGTGGGACAACGTGGGACAACGTGGGACAACGTGGGACAACGTGGGACACCGTTGGACAACTTGGGACACCGTTGGACATCGTTGGACATCGTTGGACATCGTTGGACATCGTTGGACACCGTTGGACACCGTTGGACACCGTTGGACACCGTTGGACATCGGTGGACAGCGTGGGACACAGTTGGACACCGTTGGACATCGTTGGACACCGTGGGACAACGTGGGACAACGTGGGACACCGTTGGACACCGTTGGACACCGTTGGACACCGTTGGACATCGTTGGACACCGTGGGACAACGTGGGACAACGTGGGACAACGTGGGACACCGTTGGACATCGTTGGGCAACGTGGGACAACGTGGGACAACGTGGGACAACGTGGGACAACGTGGGACACCGTTGGACACCGTGGGACACCGTTGGACACCGTTGGACATCGTTGGACACCGTGGGACAACGTGGGACAACGTGGGACAACGTGGGACAACGTGGGACAACGTGGGACAACGTGGGACAACGTGGGACAACGTGGGACAACGTGGGACAACGTGGGACAACGTGGGACACCGTTGGACATCGTTGGACACCGTGGGACAACGTGGGACAACGTGGGACAACGTGGGACACCGTTGGAAACCGTTGGACATCGTTGGACACCGTTGGACACCGTGGGACAACGTGGGACAACGTGGGACAACGTGGGACAACGTGGGACAACGTGGGACAACGTGGGACAACGTGGGACAACGTGGGACATCGTGGGACAACGTGGGACAACGTGGGACAACGTGGGACAACGTGGGACACCGTTGGACAACGTGGGACACCGTTGGACATCGTTGGACACCGTGGGACAACGTGGGACAACGTGGGACAACGTGGGACACCGTTGGACACCGTTGGACATCGTTGGACATCGTTGGACATCGTGGGACACCGTTGGACATCGTTGGACATCGTTGGACACCGTTGGACATCGTTGGACATCGTTGGACATCGTTGGACACCGTTGGACACCGTTGGACACCGTTGGATACCGTTGGACATCGGTGGACATCGTGGGACACCGTTGGACACAGTTGGACATCGTTGGACACCGTTGGACACCGTGGGACAACGTGGGACAACGTGGGACAACGTGGGACAACGTGGGACAACGTGGGACAACGTGGGACAACGTGGGACAACGTGGGACAACGTGGGACACCGTTGGACACCGTGGGACACCGTTGGACAACGTGGGACAACGTGGGACAACGTGGGACAACGTGGGACAACGTGGGACAACGTGGGACAACGTGGGACAACGTGGGACAACGTGGGACAACGTGGGACAACGTGGGACAACGTGGGACATCGTGGGACAACGTGGGACAACGTGGGACAACGTGGGACACCGTTGGACAACGTGGGACACCGTTGGACATCGTTGGACACCGTGGGACAACGTGGGACAATGTGGGACAACGTGGGAAACCATGGAACAACGTGGGACAACGTGGGACAACGTGGGAAAACGTGGGACACCGTTGGACATCGTTGGACACCGTGGGACAACGTGGGACAACGTGGGACACCGTTGGACACCGTTGGACATCGTTGGACACCGTTGGACACCGTGGGACAACGTGGGACAACGTGGGACAACGTGGGACAACGTGGGACAACGTGGGACATCGTGGGACAACGTGGGACAACGTGGGACAACGTGGGACACCGTTGGACATCGTTGGACACCGTGGGACAACGTGGGACAACGTGGGACAACGTGGGACACCGTTGGACACCGTTGGACATCGTTGGACACCTTTGGACACCGTTGGACACCGTTGGACACCGTTGGACACCGTTGGACACCGTTGGACATCGGTGGACATCGTGGGACACCGTTGGACACAGTTGGACATCGTTGGACACCGTTGGACACCGTGGGACAACGTGGGACAACGTGGGACAACGTGGGACAACGTGGGACAACGTGGGACAACGTGGGACAACGTGGGACACCGTTGGACACCGTGGGACACCGTTGGACACCGTTGGACATCGTTGGACACCGTGGGACAACGTGGGACAACGTGGGAAACCATGGAACAACGTGGGACAACGTGGGACAACGTGGGACAACGTGGGAAAACGTGGGACACCGTTGGACATCGTTGGACACCGTGGGACAACGTGGGACAACGTGGGATACCGTTGGACACCGTTGGACATCGTTGGACACCGTTGGACACCGTGGGACAACGTGGGACAACGTGGGACAACGTGGGACAACGTGGGACAACGTGGGACAACGTGGGACAACGTGGGACACCGTTGGACACCGTGGGACACCGTTGGACACCGTTGGACATCGTTGGACACCGTGGGACAACGTGGGACAACGTGGGACACCGTTGGACACCGTTGGACACCGTTGGACATCGTTGGACACCGTGGGACAACGTGGGACAACGTGGGACAACGTGGGACAACGTGGGACAACGTGGGACAACGTGGGACAACGTGGGACATCGTGGGACAACGTGGGACAACGTGGGACAACGTGGGACAACGTGGGACACCGTTGGACAACTTGGGACACCGTTGGACATCGTTGGACATCATTGGACATCGTTGGACATCGTTGGACACCGTTGGACACCGTTGGACACCGTTGGACACCGTTGGACATCGGTGGACATCGTGGGACACAGTTGGACAACGTTGGACATCGTTGGACACCGTGGGACAACGTGGGACAACGTGGGACACCGTTGGACACCGTTGGACACCGTTGGACACCGTTGGACATCGTTGGACACCGTGGGACAACGTGGGACAACGTGGGACACCGTTGGACACCGTTGGACACCGTTGGACACCGTTGGACATCGTTGGACACCGTGGGACAACGTGGGACAACGTGGGACAACGTGGGACACCGTTGGACATCGTTGGGCAACGTGGGACAACGTGGGACAACGTGGGACAACGTGGGACAACGTGGGACACCGTTGGACACCGTGGGACAACGTGGGACACCGTTGGACAACGTGGGACACCGTTGGACATCGTTGGACACCGTGGGACAACGTGGGACAACGTGGGACAACGTGGGACACCGTTGGACAACGTGGGACACCGTTGGACACCGTGGGACAACGTGGGACACCGTTGGACAACGTGGGACACCGTTGGACATCGTTGGACACCGTGGGACAACGTGGGACAACGTGGGACAACGTGGGACACCGTTGGACACCGTTGGACATCGTTGGACATCGTTGGACACCGTTGGACACCGTTGGACATCGGTGGACATCGTGGGACACCGTTGGACACAGTTGGACATCGTTGGACACCGTTGGACACCGTGGGACAACGTGGGACAACGTGGGACAACGTGGGACAACGTGGGACAACGTGGGACAACGTGGGACAACGTGGGACAACGTGGGACATCGTGGGACAACGTGGGACAACGTGGGATAACGTGGGACAACGTGGGACAACGTGGGACAACGTGGGACATCGTGGGACAACGTGGGACAACGTGGGACAACGTGGGACATCGTGGGACAACGTGGGACAACGTGGGATAACGTGGGACAACGTGGGACAACGTGGGACAACGTGGGACAACGTGGGACACCGTTGGACAACGTGGGACACCGTTGGACATCGTTGGACATCGTTGGACATCGTTGGACATCGTTGGACACCGTTGGACACCGTTGGACACCGTTGGACACCGTTGGACATCGGTGGACATCGTGGGACACAGTGGGACACCGTTGGATATCGTTGGACACAGTGGGACAACGTGGGACAACGTGGGACACCGTTGGACACCGTTGGACACCGTTGGACACCGTTGGACATCGTTGGACATCGTTGGACACCGTTGGACACCGTGGGACAACGTGGGACAACGTGGGAAACAATGGAACAACGTGGGACAACGTGGGACACCGTTGGACATCGTTGGGCAACGTGGGACAACGTGGGACAACGTGGGACAACGTGGGACAACGTGGGACAACGTGGGACACCGTTGGACACCGTGGGACACCGTTGGACACCGTTGGACATCGTTGGACACCGTGGGACAACGTGGGACAACGTGGGACATCGTGGGACAACGTGGGACAACGTGGGACAACGTGGGACAACGTGGGACAACGTGGGACAACGTGGGACAACGTGGGACACCGTTGGACAACGTGGGACACCGTTGGACATCGTTGGACATCGTTGGACATCGTTGGACATCGTTGGACACCGTTGGACACCGTTGGACACCGTTGGACACCGTTGGACATCGGTGGACATCGTGGGACACAGTGGGACACCGTTGGATATCGTTGGACACAGTGGGACAACGTGGGACAACGTGGGACACCGTTGGACACCGTTGGACACCGTTGGACACCGTTGGACATCGTTGGACACCGTGGGACAACGTGGGACAACGTGGGACAACGTGGGAAACAATGGAACAACGTGGGACAACGTGGGACACCGTTGGACATCGTTGGGCAACGTGGGACAACGTGGGACAACGTGGGACAACGTGGGACAACGTGGGACAACGTGGGACACCGTTGGACACCGTGGGACACCGTTGGACACCGTTGGACATCGTTGGACACCGTGGGACAACGTGGGACAACGTGGGACAACGTGGGACAACGTGGGACAACGTGGGACAACGTGGGACAACGTGGGACAACGTGGGACAACGTGGGACAACGTGGGACAACGTGGGACAACGTGGGACAACGTGGGACAACGTGGGACAACGTGGGACACCGTTGGACATCGTTGGACACCGTGGGACAACGTGGGACAACGTGGGACAACGTGGGACACCGTTGGACACCGTTGGACATCGTTGGACACCTTTGGACACCGTGGGACAACGTGGGACAACGTGGGACAACGTGGGACAACGTGGGACAACGTGGGACAACGTGGGACAACGTGGGACAACGTGGGACAACGTGGGACAACGTGGGACAACGTGGGACAACGTGGGACAACGTGGGACAACGTGGGACAACGTGGGACAACGTGGGACACCGTTGGACAACGTGGGACACCGTTGGACATCGTTGGACACCGTGGGACAACGTGGGACAACGTGGGACAACGTGGGACACCGTTGGACACCGTTGGACATCGTTGGACATCGTTGGACATCGTGGGACACCGTTGGACATCGTTGGACAACGTGGGACAACGTGGGAAACCATGGAACAACGTGGGACAACGTGGGACAACGTGGGAAAACGTGGGACACCGTTGGACATCGTTGGACACCGTGGGACAACGTGGGACAACGTGGGATACCGTTGGACACCGTTGGACATCGTTGGACACCGTTGGACACCGTGGGACAACGTGGGACAACATGGGACAACGTGGGACAACGTGGGACAACGTGGGACAACGTGGGACAACGTGGGACACCGTTGGACACCGTGGGACACCGTTGGACACCGTTGGACACCGTTGGACACCGTGGGACAACGTGGGACAACGTGGGACAACGTGGGACAACGTGGGACAACGTGGGACAACGTGGGACAACGTGGGACAACGTGGGACAACGTGGGACAACGTGGGACAACGTGGGACAACGTGGGACACCGTTGGACATCGTTGGACAACGTGGGACAACGTGGGAGAACGTGGGAAAACGTGGGACAACGTGGGACACCGTTGGACACCGTGGGACTCCGTTGGACACCGTTGGACATCGTTGGACACCGTGGGACAACGTGGGACAACGTGGGACAACGTGGGACAACGTGGGACAACGTGGGACAACGTGGGACAACGTGGGACAACGTGGGACAACGTGGGACAACGTGGGACATCGTGGGACAACGTGGGACAACGTGGGACAACGTGGGACAACGTGGGACAACGCGGGACACCGTTGGACATCGTTGGACACCGTGGGACAACGTGGGACAACGTGGGACAACGTGGGACACCGTTGGACACCTTTGGACACCGTTGGACACCGTTGGACATCGTTGGACACCGTGGGACAACGTGGGACAACGTGGGACAACGTGGGAAACCATGGAACAACGTGGGACAACGTGGGACACCGTTGGACATCGTTGGGCAACGTGGGACAACGTGGGACAACGTGGGACAACGTGGGACAACGTGGGACAACGTGGGACACCGTTGGACACCGTGGGACACCGTTGGACACCGTTGGACATCGTTGGACACCGTGGGACAACGTGGGACAACGTGGGACAACGTGGGACAACGTGGGACAACGTGGGACAACGTGGGACAACGTGGGACAACGTGGGACAACGTGGGACGACGTGGGACATCGTGGGACAACGTGGGACAACGTGGGACAACGTGGGACAACGTGGGACAACGTGGGACACCGTTGGACATCGTTGGACACCGTGGGACAACGTGGGACAACGTGGGACAACGTGGGACACCGTTGGACACCGTTGGACATCGTTGGACACCGTTGGACACCGCGGGACAACGTGGGACAACGTGGGACAACGTGGGACAACGTGGGACAACGTGGGACAACGTGGGACAACGTGGGACAACGTGGGACATCGTGGGACAACGTGGGACAACGTGGGACAACGTGGGGCAACGTGGGACACCGTTGGACAACTTGGGACACCGTTGGACATCGTTGGACATCGTTGGACATCGTTGGACATCGTTGGACACCGTTGGACACCGTTGGACACCGTTGGACACCGTTGGACATCGGTGGACATCGTGGGACACAGTTGGACACCGTTGGACATCGTTGGACACCGTGGGACAACGTGGGACAACGTGGGACACCGTTGGACACCGTTGGACACCGTTGGACACCGTTGGACATCGTTGGACACCGTGGGACAACGTGGGACAACGTGGGACAACGTGGGACACCGTTGGACATCGTTGGGCAACGTGGGACAACGTGGGACAACGTGGGACAACGTGGGACAACGTGGGACACCGTTGGACACCGTGGGACACCGTTGGACACCGTTGGACATCGTTGGACACCGTGGGACAACGTGGGACAACGTGGGACAACGTGGGACAACGTGGGACAACGTGGGACAACGTGGGACAACGTGGGACAACGTGGGACAACGTGGGACAACGTGGGACAACGTGGGACAACGTGGGACACCGTTGGACATCGTTGGACACCGTGGGACAACGTGGGACAACGTGGGACAACGTGGGACACCGTTGGAAACCGTTGGACATCGTTGGACACCGTTGGACACCGTGGGACAACGTGGGACAACGTGGGACAACGTGGGACAACGTGGGACAACGTGGGACAACGTGGGACAACGTGGGACAGCGTGGGACATCGTGGGACAACGTGGGACAACGTGGGACAACGTGGGACAACGTGGGACACCGTTGGACAACGTGGGACACCGTTGGACATCGTTGGACACCGTGGGACAACGTGGGACAACGTGGGACAACGTGGGACAACGTGGGACAACGTGGGACAACGTGGGACAACGTGGGACAACGTGGGACAACGTGGGACAACGTGGGACATCGTGGGACAACGTGGGACAACGTGGGACAACGTGGGACACCGTTGGACAACGTGGGACACCGTTGGACATCGTTGGACACCGTGGGACAACGTGGGACAATGTGGGACAACGTGGGAAACCATGGAACAACGTGGGACAACGTGGGACAACGTGGGAAAACGTGGGACACCGTTGGACATCGTTGGACACCGTGGGACAACGTGGGACAACGTGGGACACCGTTGGACACCGTTGGACATCGTTGGACACCGTTGGACACCGTGGGACAACGTGGGACAACGTGGGACAACGTGGGACAACGTGGGACAACGTGGGACATCGTGGGACAACGTGGGACAACGTGGGACAACGTGGGACACCGTTGGACATCGTTGGACACCGTGGGACAACGTGGGACAACGTGGGACAACGTGGGACACCGTTGGACACCGTTGGACATCGTTGGACATCTTTGGACACCGTTGGACACCGTTGGACACCGTTGGACACCGTTGGACACCGTTGGACATCGGTGGACATCGTGGGACACCGTTGGACACAGTTGGACATCGTTGGACACCGTTGGACACCGTGGGACAACGTGGGACAACGTGGGACAACGTGGGACAACGTGGGACAACGTGGGACAACGTGGGACAACGTGGGACACCGTTGGACACCGTGGGACACCGTTGGACACCGTTGGACATCGTTGGACACCGTGGGACAACGTGGGACAACGTGGGAAACCATGGAACAACGTGGGACAACGTGGGACAACGTGGGACAACGTGGGAAAACGTGGGACACCGTTGGACATCGTTGGACACCGTGGGACAACGTGGGACAACGTGGGATACCGTTGGACACCGTTGGACATCGTTGGACACCGTTGGACACCGTGGGACAACGTGGGACAACGTGGGACAACGTGGGACAACGTGGGACAACGTGGGACATCGTGGGACAACGTGGGACACCGTTGGACACCGTGGGACACCGTTGGACACCGTTGGACATCGTTGGACACCGTGGGACAACGTGGGACAACGTGGGACACCGTTGGACACCGTTGGACACCGTTGGACATCGTTGGACACCGTGGGACAACGTGGGACAACGTGGGACAACGTGGGACAACGTGGGACAACGTGGGACAACGTGGGACAACGTGGGACATCGTGGGACAACGTGGGACAACGTGGGACAACGTGGGACAACGTGGGACACCGTTGGACAACTTGGGACACCGTTGGACATCGTTGGACATCATTGGACATCGTTGGACATCGTTGGACACCGTTGGACACCGTTGGACACCGTTGGACACCGTTGGACATCGGTGGACATCGTGGGACACAGTTGGACACCGTTGGACATCGTTGGACACCGTGGGACAACGTGGGACAACGTGGGACACCGTTGGACACCGTTGGACACCGTTGGACACCGTTGGACATCGTTGGACACCGTGGGACAACGTGGGACAACGTGGGACACCGTTGGACACCGTTGGACACCGTTGGACACCGTTGGACATCGTTGGACACCGTGGGACAACGTGGGACAACGTGGGACAACGTGGGACACCGTTGGACATCGTTGGGCAACGTGGGACAACGTGGGACAACGTGGGACAACGTGGGACACCGTTGGACACCGTGGGACAACGTGGGACACCGTTGGACAACGTGGGACACCGTTGGACATCGTTGGACACCGTGGGACAACGTGGGACAACGTGGGACAACGTGGGACACCGTTGGACAACGTGGGACACCGTTGGACACCGTGGGACAACGTGGGACACCGTTGGACAACGTGGGACACCGTTGGACATCGTTGGACACCGTGGGACAACGTGGGACAACGTGGGACAACGTGGGACACCGTTGGACACCGTTGGACATCGTTGGACATCGTTGGACACCGTTGGACACCGTTGGACATCGGTGGACATCGTGGGACACCGTTGGACACAGTTGGACATCGTTGGACACCGCTGGACACCGTGGGACAACGTGGGACAACGTGGGACAACGTGGGACAACGTGGGACAACGTGGGACAACGTGGGACACCGTTGGACACCGTGGGACACCGTTGGACACCGTTGGACATCGTTGGACACCGTGGGACAACGTGGGACAACGTGGGACATCGTGGGACAACGTGGGACAACGTGGGACAACGTGGGACACCGTTGGACATCGTTGGACACCGTGGGACAACGTGGGACAACGTGGGACAACGTGGGACACCGTTGGACACCGTTGGACATCGTTGGACAACGTGGGAAACCATGGAACAACGTGGGACAACGTGGGACAACGTGGGACAACGTGGGAAAACGTGGGACACCGTTGGACATCGTTGGACACCGTGGGACAACGTGGGACAACGTGGGATACCGTTGGACACCGTTGGACATCGTTGGACACCGTTGGACACCGTGGGACAACGTGGGACAACGTGGGACAACGTGGGACAACGTGGGACAACGTGGGACAACGTGGGACAACGTGGGACACCGTTGGACACCGTGGGACACCGTTGGACACCGTTGGACATCGTTGGACACCGTGGGACAACGTGGGACAACGTGGGACACCGTTGGACACCGTTGGACACCGTTGGACACCGTTGGACATCGTTGGACACCGTGGGACAACGTGGGACAACGTGGGACAACGTGGGACAACGTGGGACAACGTGGGACAACGTGGGACAACGTGGGACATCGTGGGACAACGTGGGACAACGTGGGACAACGTGGGACAACGTGGGACACCGTTGGACAACTTGGGACACCGTTGGACATCGTTGGACATCATTGGACATCGTTGGACATCGTTGGACACCGTTGGACACCGTTGGACACCGTTGGACACCGTTGGACATCGGTGGACATCGTGGGACACAGTTGGACACCGTTGGACATCGTTGGACACCGTGGGACAACGTGGGACAACGTGGGACACCGTTGGACACCGTTGGACACCGTTGGACACCGTTGGACATCGTTGGACACCGTGGGACAACGTGGGACAACGTGGGACACCGTTGGACACCGTTGGACACCGTTGGACACCGTTGGACATCGTTGGACACCGTGGGACAACGTGGGACAACGTGGGACAACGTGGGACACCGTTGGACATCGTTGGGCAACGTGGGACAACGTGGGACAACGTGGGACAACGTGGGACAACGTGGGACACCGTTGGACACCGTGGGACAACGTGGGACACCGTTGGACAACGTGGGACACCGTTGGACATCGTTGGACACCGTGGGACAACGTGGGACAACGTGGGACAACGTGGGACACCGTTGGACAACGTGG
The DNA here is from genome assembly GCF_910591885.1 of Bombus terrestris. NCBI lineage: Eukaryota > Metazoa > Arthropoda > Insecta > Hymenoptera > Apidae > Bombus > Bombus terrestris. The sequence continues at coordinate 185,997 of NW_025963582.1, read as the reverse complement.
GACACCGTTGGACACCGTGGGACAACGTGGGACACCGTTGGACAACGTGGGACACCGTTGGACATCGTTGGACACCGTGGGACAACGTGGGACAACGTGGGACAACGTGGGACACCGTTGGACACCGTTGGACATCGTTGGACATCGTTGGACATCGTGGGACACCGTTGGACATCGTTGGACATCGTTGGACACCGTTGGACATCGTTGGACATCGTTGGACATCGTTGGACACCGTTGGACACCGTTGGACACCGTTGGACACCGTTGGACATCGGTGGACATCGTGGGACACCGTTGGACACAGTTGGACATCGTTGGACACCGTTGGACACCGTGGGACAACGTGGGACAACGTGGGACAACGTGGGACAACGTGGGACAACGTGGGACAACGTGGGACAACGTGGGACAACGTGGGACACCGTTGGACACCGTGGGACACCGTTGGACAACGTGGGACAACGTGGGACAACGTGGGACAACGTGGGACAACGTGGGACAACGTGGGACAACGTGGGACAACGTGGGACAACGTGGGACAACGTGGGACAACGTGGGACAACGTGGGACATCGTGGGACAACGTGGGACAACGTGGGACAACGTGGGACAACGTGGGACAACGTGGGACATCGTGGGACAACGTGGGACAATGTGGGACAACGTGGGAAACCATGGAACAACGTGGGACAACGTGGGACAACGTGGGAAAACGTGGGACACCGTTGGACATCGTTGGACACCGTGGGACAACGTGGGACAACGTGGGACACCGTTGGACACCGTTGGACATCGTTGGACACCGTTGGACACCGTGGGACAACGTGGGACAACGTGGGACAACGTGGGACAACGTGGGACAACGTGGGACAACGTGGGACACCGTTGGACACCGTGGGACTCCGTTGGACACCGTTGGACATCGTTGGACACCGTGGGACAACGTGGGACAACGTGGGACAACGTGGGACAACGTGGGACAACGTGGGACAACGTGGGACAACGTGGGACAACGTGGGACAACGTGGGACAACGTGGGACATCGTCGGACAACGTGGGACAACGTGGGACAACGTGGGACAACGTGGGACAACGCGGGACACCGTTGGACACCGTTGGACATCGTTGGACACCGTGGGACAACGTGGGACAACGTGGGACATCGTGGGACAACGTGGGACAACGTGGGACAACGTGGGACAACGTGGGACAACGTGGGACACCGTTGGACATCGTTGGACACCGTGGGACAACGTGGGACAACGTGGGACAACGTGGGACAACGTGGGACACCGTTGGACACCGTTGGACATCGTTGGACACCGTTGGACACCGTGGGACAACGTGGGACAACGTGGGACAACGTGGGACAACGTGGGACAACGTGGGACAACGTGGGACAACGTGGGACAACGTGGGACATCGTGGGACAACGTGGGACAACGTGGGACAACGTGGGACAACGTGGGACACCGTTGGACAACTTGGGACACCGTTGGACATCGTTGGACATCGTTGGACATCGTTGGACATCGTTGGACACCGTTGGACACCGTTGGACACCGTTGGACACCGTTGGACATCGGTGGACATCGTGGGACACAGTTGGACACCGTTGGACATCGTTGGACACCGTGGGACAACGTGGGACAACGTGGGACACCGTTGGACACCGTTGGACACCGTTGGACACCGTTGGACATCGTTGGACACCGTGGGACAACGTGGGACAACGTGGGACAACGTGGGACACCGTTGGACATCGTTGGGCAACGTGGGACAACGTGGGACAACGTGGGACAACGTGGGACAACGTGGCACACCGTTGGACACCGTGGGACACCGTTGGACACCGTTGGACATCGTTGGACACCGTGGGACAACGTGGGACAACGTGGGACAACGTGGGACAACGTGGGACAACGTGGGACAACGTGGGACACCGTTGGACACCGTGGGACACCGTTGGACACCGTTGGACATCGTTGGACATCGTTGGACATCGTTGGACACCGTTGGACACCGTTGGACACCGTTGGACACCGTTGGACATCGGTGGACATCGTGGGACACCGTTGGACATCGTTGGACACCGTGGGACAACGTGGGACAACGTGGGACAACGTGGGACAACGTGGGACAACGTGGAACAACGTGGGACAACGTGGGACACCGTTGGACAACGTGGGACAACGTGGGACAACGTGGGACAACGTGGGACACCGTTGGACACCGTTGGACATCGTTGGACACCGTTGGACACCGTGGGACAACGTGGGACAACGTGGGACAACGTGGGACAACGTGGGACAACGTGGGACAACGTAGGACAACGTGGGACAACGTGGGACACCGTTGGACATCGTTGGACAACGTGGGACATCGTGGGACAACGTGGGACACCGTTGGACATCGTTGGACATCATTGGACATCGTTGGACATCGTTGGACACCGTTGGACACCGTTGGACACCGTTGGACACTGTTGGACATCGGTGGACATCGTGGGACACAGTTGGACACCGTTGGACATCGTTGGACACCGTGGGACAACGTGGGACAACGTGGGACACCGTTGGACACCGTTGGACACCGTGGGACAACGTGGGACAACGTGGGACAACGTGGGACAACGTGGGACAACGTGGGACAACGTGGGACATCGTTGGACACCGTTGGACATCGTTGGACACCGTGGGACAACGTGGGACAACGTGGGACAACGTGGGACAACGTGGGACAACGTGGGACAACGTGGGACAACGTGGGACAACGTGGGACACCGTTGGACATCGTTGGACACCGTGGGACAACGTGGGACAACGTGGGACAACGTGGGAAACCATGGAACAACGTGGGACAACGTGGGACACCGTTGGACATCGTTGGGCAACGTGGGACAACGTGGGACAACGTGGGACAACGTGGGACAACGTGGGACAACGTGGGACAACGTGGGACAACGTGGGACAACGTGGGACAACGTGGGACAACGTGGGACAACGTGGGACAACGTGGGACAACGTGGGACAACGTGGGACAACGTGGGACAACGTGGGACATCGTGGGACAACGTGGGACAACGTGGGACAACGTGGGACACCGTTGGACACCGTTGGACATCGTTGGACACCGTTGGACACCGTGGGACAACGTGGGACAACGTGGGACAACGTGGGACAACGTGGGACAACGTGGGACAACGTGGGACAACGTGGGACAACGTGGGACACCGTTGGACACCGTGGGACACCGTTGGACAGCGTGGGACAACGTGGGACAACGTGGGACAACGTGGGACAACGTGGGACACCGTTGGACACCGTGGGACACCGTTGGACACCGTTGGATATCGTTGGACACCGTGGGACAACGTGGGACAACGTGGGACAACGTGGGAAACCATGGAACAACGTGGGACACCGTTGGACACCGTTGGACATCGTTGGACATCGTTGGACATCGTTGGACATCGTTGGACACCGTTGGACACCGTTGGACACCGTTGGACACCGTTGGACATCGGTGGACATCGTGGGACACCGTTGGACATCGCTGGACACCGTGGGACAACGTGGGACAACGTGGGACAACGTGGGACAACGTGGGACACCGTTGGACACCGTTGGACATCGTTGGACACCGTTGGACACCGTGGGACAACGTGGGACAACGTGGGACAACGTGGGACAACGTGGGACAACGTGGGACAACGTAGGACAACGTGGGACAACGTGGGACACAGTTGGACACCGTTGGACGTCGTTGGACACCGTTGGACATCGTGGGACAACGTGGGACAACGTGGGACAACGTTGGACACCGTGGGACACCGTTGGACAACGTGGGAAACCATGGAACAACGTGGGACAACGTGGGACACCGTTGGACATCGTTGGGCAACGTGGGACAACGTGGGACAACGTGGGACAACGTGGGACAACGTGGGACAACGTGGGACACCGTTGGACACCGTGGGACACCGTTGGACACCGTTGGACATCGTTGGACACCGTGGGACAACGTGGGACAACGTGGGACACCGTTGGACATCGTTGGACACCGTGGGACAACGTGGGACAACGTGGGACACCGTTGGACACCGTTGGACAACGTGGGACAACGTGGGACAACGTGGGACACCGTTGGACACCGTTGGACACCGTTGGACACCGTTGGACATCGTTGGACACCGTGGGACAACGTGGGACAACGTGGGACAACGTGGGAAACCATGGAACAACGTGGGACAACGTGGGACACCGTTGGACAACGTGGGACAACGTGGGACAACGTGGGACACCGTTGGACACCGTTGGACACCGTGGGACAACGTGGGACAACGTGGGACAACGTGGGACAACGTGGGACAACGTGGGACAACGTGGGACAACGTGGGACAACGTGGGACAACGTGGGACAACGTGGGACAACGTGGGACACCGTTGGACACCGTGGGACACCGTTGGACAACGTGGGACAACGTGGGACAACGTGGGACAACGTGGGACACCGTTGGACACCGTGGGACACCGTTGGACACCGTTGGACATCGTTGGACATCGTTGGACATCGTTGGACACCGTTGGACACCGTTGGACACCGTTGGACACCGTTGGACATCGGTGGACATCGTGGGACACCGTTGGACATCGTTGGACACCGTGGGACAACGTGGGACAACGTGGGACAACGTGGGACAACGTGGGACAACGTGGGACAACGTGGGACACCGTTGGACAACGTGGGACACCGTTGGACATCGTTGGACATCGTTGGACATCGTTGGACATCGTTGGACACCGTTGGACACCGTTGGACACCGTTGGACACCGTTGGACATCGGTGGACATCGTGGGACACAGTTGGACACCGTTGGACATCGTTGGACACAGTGGGACAACGTGGGACAACGTGGGACACCGTTGGACACCGTTGGACACCGTTGGACACCGTTGGACATCGTTGGACACCGTGGGACAACGTGGGACAACGTGGGACAACGTGGGAAACAATGGAAAAACGTGGGACAACGTGGGACACCGTTGGACATCGTTGGGCAACGTGGGACAACGTGGGACAACGTGGGACAATGTGGGACAACGTGGGACAACGTGGGACACCGTTGGACACCGTGGGACACCGTTGGACACCGTGGGACATCGTTGGACACCGTGGGACAACGTGGGACAACGTGGGACAACGTGGGACAACGTGGGACAACGTGGGACAACGTGGGACAACGTGGGACAACGTGGGACAACGTGGGACAACGTGGGACAACGTGGGACATCGTGGGACAACGTGGGACAACGTGGGACAACGTGGGACACCGTTGGACATCGTTGGACACCGTGGGACAACGTGGGACAACGTGGGACAACGTGGGACACCGTTGGACACCGTTGGACATCGTTGGACACCTTTGGACACCGTGGGACAACGTGGGACAACGTGGGACAACGTGGGACAACGTGGGACAACGTGGGACAACGTGGGACAACGTGGGACATCGTGGGACAACGTGGGACAACGTGGGACAACGTGGGACAACGTGGGACACCGTTGGACAACGTGGGACACCGTTGGACATCGTTGGACACCGTGGGACAACGTGGGACAACGTGGGACAACGTGGGACACCGTTGGACACCGTTGGACATCGTTGGACATCGTTGGACATCGTGGGACACCGTTGGACATCGTTGGACATCGTTGGACACCGTTGGACATCGTTGGACATCGTTGGACATCGTTGGACACCGTTGGACACCGTTGGACACCGTTGGACACCGTTGGACATCGGTGGACATCGTGGGACACCGTTGGACACAGTTGGACATCGTTGGACACCGTTGGACACCGTGGGACAACGTGGGACAACGTGGGACAACGTGGGACAACGTGGGACAACGTGGGACAACGTGGGACAACGTGGGACACCGTTGGACACCGTGGGACACCGTTGGACACCGTTGGACACCGTTGGACACCGTGGGACAACGTGGGACAACGTGGGACATCGTTGGACATCGTTGGACATCGTGGGACACCGTTGGACATCGTTGGACATCGTTGGACACCGTTGGACAACGTGGGACACCGTTGGACATCGTTGGACACCGTGGGACAACGTGGGACAACGTGGGACAACGTGGGACACCGTTGGACACCGTTGGACATCGTTGGACATCGTTGGACATCGTGGGACACCGTTGGACATCGTTGGACATCGTTGGACACCGTTGGACATCGTTGGACATCGTTGGACATCGTTGGACACCGTTGGACACCGTTGGACACCGTTGGACACCGTTGGACATCGGTGGACATCGTGGGACACCGTTGGACACAGTTGGACATCGTTGGACACCGTTGGACACCGTGGGACAACGTGGGACAACGTGGGACAACGTGGGACAACGTGGGACAACGTGGGACAACGTGGGACAACGTGGGACACCGTTGGACACCGTGGGACACCGTTGGACACCGTTGGACATCGTTGGACACCGTGGGACAACGTGGGACAACGTGGGAAACCATGGAACAACGTGGGACAACGTGGGACAACGTGGGAAAACGTGGGACACCGTTGGACATCGTTGGACACCGTGGGACAACGTGGGACAACGTGGGATACCGTTGGACACCGTTGGACATCGTTGGACACCGTTGGACACCGTGGGACAACGTGGGACAACGTGGGACAACGTGGGACAACGTGGGACAACGTGGGACAACGTGGGACAACGTGGGACACCGTTGGACACCGTGGGACACCGTTGGACACCGTTGGACACCGTTGGACACCGTGGGACAACGTGGGACAACGTGGGACAACGTGGGACAACGTGGGACAACGTGGGACAACGTGGGACAACGTGGGACAACGTGGGACAACGTGGGACAACGTGGGACAACGTGGGACACCGTTGGACATCGTTGGACAACGTGGGACAACGTGGGACAACGTGGGACAACGTGGGACAACGTGGGACACCGTTGGACACCGTGGGACTCCGTTGGACACCGTTGGACATCGTTGGACACCGTGGGACAACGTGGGACAACGTGGGACAACGTGGGACAACGTGGGACAACGTGGGACAACGTGGGACAACGTGGGACAACGTGGGACATCGTGGGACAACGTGGGACAACGTGGGACAACGTGGGACAACGTGGGACAACGTGGGACACCGTTGGACATCGTTGGACACCGTGGGACAACGTGGGACAACGTGGGACAACGTGGGACACCGTTGGACACCGTTGGACATCGTTGGACACCGTTGGACACCGTGGGACAACGTGGGACAACGTGGGACAACGTGGGACAACGTGGGACAACGTGGGACAACGTGGGACAACGTGGGACAACGTGGGACATCGTGGGACAACGTGGGACAACGTGGGACAACGTGGGACAACGTGGGACACCGTTGGACAACTTGGGACACCGTTGGACATCGTTGGACATCGTTGGACATCGTTGGACATCGTTGGACACCGTTGGACACCGTTGGACACCGTTGGACACCGTTGGACATCGGTGGACATCGTGGGACACAGTTGGACACCGTTGGACATCGTTGGGCACCGTGGGACAACGTGGGACAACGTGGGACACCGATGGACACCGTTGGACACCGTTGGACACCGTTGGACATCGTTGGACACCGTTGGACACCGTGGGACAACGTGGGACAACGTGGGACAACGTGGGACAACGTGGGACAACGTGGGACAACGTGGGACATCGTTGGACACCGTTGGACATCGTTGGACACCGTGGGACAACGTGGGACATCGTTGGACACCGTGGGACAACGTGGGACATCGTTGGACACCGTTGGACATCGTTGGACACCGTGGGACAACGTGGGACATCGTTGGACACCGTGGGACAACGTGGGACAACGTGGGACAACGTGGGACACCGTTGGACATCTTTGGACACCGTTGGACACCGTGGGACAACGTGGGACAACGTGGGACAACGTGGGACAACGTGGGACAACGTGGGACAACGTGGGACAACGTGGGACACCGTTGGACATCGTTGGACATCGTTGGACACCGTTGGACATCGTTGGACATCGTTGGACATCGTTGGACACCGTTGGACACCGTTGGACACCGTTGGACACCGTTGGACATCGGTGGACATCGTGGGACACCGTTGGACACCGTTGGACACCGTTGGACACCGTTGGACACCGTTGGACATCGGTGGACATCGTGGGACACCGTTGGACATCGTTGGACACCGTGGGACAACGTGGGACAACGTGGGACAACGTGGGACAACGTGGGACAACGTGGGACAACGTGGGACACCGTTGGACAACGTGGGACAACGTGGGACAACGTGGGACAACGTGGGACACCGTTGGACACCGTTGGACATCGTTGGACACCGTTGGACACCGTGGGACAACGTGGGACAACGTGGGACAACGTGGGACAACGTAGGACAACGTGGGACAACGTGGGACACCGTTGGACATCGTTGGACACCGTGGGACAACGTGGGACAACGTGGGTCAACGTGGGACAAGGTGGGACAACGTGGGACAACGTGGGACATCGTTGGACACCGTTGGACATCGTTGGACACCGTGGGACAACGTGGGACAACGTGGGACAACGTGGGACAACGTGGGACAACGTGGGACAACGTGGGACAACGTGGGACAACGTGGGACACCGTGGGACATCGTTGGACACCGTGGGACAACGTGGGACAACGTGGGACAACGTGGGACACCGTTGGACACCGTTGGACATCGTTGGACACCGTTGGACACCGTGGGACAACGTGGGACAACGTGGGACAACGTGGGACAACGTGGGACAACGTGGGACAACGTGGGACAACGTGGGACACCGTTGGACATCGTTGGACACCGTGGGACAACGTGGGACAACGTGGGACACCGTTGAACACCGTTGGACACCGTTGGACACCGTTGGACATCGTTGGACACCGTGGGACAACGTGGGACAACGTGGGACAACGTGGGAAACCATGGAACAACGTGGGACAACGTGGGACACCGTTGGACATCGTTGGGCAACGTGGGACAACGTGGGACAACGTGGGACAACGTGGGACAACGTGGGACAACGTGGGACAACGTGGGAGAACGTGGGACAACGTGGGACAACGTGGGACAACGTGGGACAACGTGGGACACTGTTGGACAACGTGGGACACCGTTGGACATCGTTGGACACCGTGGGACAACGTGGGACAACGTGGGACAACGTGGGACAACGTGGGACAACGTGGGACAACGTGGGACAACGTGGGACAACGTGGGACAACGTGGGACATCGTGGGACAACGTGGGACAACGTGGGACAACGTGGGACAACGTGGGACACCGTTGGACATCGTTGGACACCGTGGGACAACGTGGGACAACGTGGGACAACGTGGGACACCGTTGGACACCGTTGGACATCGTTGGACACCGTTGGACACCGTGGGACAACGTGGGACAACGTGGGACAACGTGGGACAACGTGGGACAACGTGGGACAACGTGGGACAACGTGGGACAACGTGAGACATCGTGGGACAACGTGGGACAACGTGGGACAACGTGGGACAACGTGGGACACCGTTGGACACCGTGGGACACCGTTGGACACCGTTGGACATCGTTGGACACCGTGGGACAACGTGGGACAACGTGGGACAACGTGGGACACCGTTGGACACCGTTTGACATCGTTGGACATCGTTGGACATCGTGGGACACCGTTGGACATCGTTGGACATCGTTGGACACCGTTGGACATCGTTGGACATCGTTGGACATCGTTGGACACCGTTGGACACCGTTGGACACCGTTGGACACCGTTGGACATCGGTGGACATCGTGGGACACCGTTGGACACAGTTGGACATCGTTGGACACCGTTGGACACCGTGGGACAACGTGGGACAACGTGGGACAACGTGGGACAACGTGGGACAACGTGGGACAACGTGGGACAACGTGGGACAACGTGGGACACCGTTGGACACCGTGGGACACCGTTGGACAGCGTGGGACAACGTGGGACAACGTGGGACAACGTGGGACAACGTGGGACACCGTTGGACACCGTGGGACACCGTTGGACACCGTTGGATATCGTTGGACACCGTGGGACAACGTGGGACAACGTGGGACAACGTGGGAAACCATGGAACAACGTGGGACAACGTGGGACAACGTGGAAAAACGTGGGACACCGTTGGACATCGTTGGACACCGTGGGACAACGTGGGACAACGTGGGACACCGTTGGACACCGTTGGACATCGTTGGACACCGTTGGACACCGTGGGACAACGTGGGACAACGTGGGACAACGTGGGACACCGTTGGACATCGTTGGACACCGTGGGACAACGTGGGACAACGTGGGACACCGTTGGACACCGTTGGACATCGTTGGACACCGTTGGACACCGTGGGACAACGTGGGACAACGTGGGACAACGTGGGACAACGTGGGACAACGTGGGACAACGTGGGACAACGTGGGACACCGTTGGACACCGTGGGACACCGTTGGACACCGTTGGACATCGTTGGACATCGTTGGACATCGTTGGACATCGTTGGACACCGTTGGACACCGTTGGACACCGTTGGACACCGTTGGACATCGGTGGACATCGTGGGACACCGTTGGACATCGCTGGACACCGTGGAACAACGTGGGACAACGTGGGACAACGTGGGACAACGTGGGACACCGTTGGACACCGTTGGACATCGTTGGACACCGTTGGACACCGTGGGACAACGTGGGACAACGTGGGACAACGTGGGACAACGTGGGACAACGTGGGACAACGTAGGACAACGTGGGACAACGTGGGACACAGTTGGACACCGTTGGACGTCGTTGGACACCGTTGGACATCGTGGGACAACGTGGGACAACGTGGGACAACGTTGGACACCGTGGGACACCGTTGGACAACGTGGGAAACCATGGAACAACGTGGGACAACGTGGGACACCGTTGGACATCGTTGGGCAACGTGGGACAACGTGGGACAACGTGGGACAACGTGGGACAACGTGGGACAACGTGGGACACCGTTGGACACCGTGGGACACCGTTGGACACCGTTGGACATCGTTGGACACCGTGGGACAACGTGGGACAACGTGGGACACCGTTGGACATCGTTGGACACCGTGGGACAACGTGGGACAACGTGGGACACCGTTGGACACCGTTGGACAACGTGGGACAACGTGGGACAACGTGGGACACCGTTGGACACCGTTGGACACCGTTGGACACCGTTGGACATCGTTGGACACCGTGGGACAACGTGGGACAACGTGGGACAACGTGGGAAACCATGGAACAACGTGGGACAACGTGGGACACCGTTGGACAACGTGGGACAACGTGGGACAACGTGGGACACCGTTGGACACCGTTGGACACCGTGGGACAACGTGGGACAACGTGGGACAACGTGGGACAACGTGGGACAACGTGGGACAACGTGGGACAACGTGGGACAACGTGGGACAACGTGGGACAACGTGGGACAACGTGGGACACCGTTGGACACCGTGGGACACCGTTGGACAACGTGGGACAACGTGGGACAACGTGGGACAACGTGGGACAACGTGGGACACCGTTGGACACCGTGGGACACCGTTGGACACCGTTGGACATCGTCGGACATCGTTGGACATCGTTGGACACCGTTGGACACCGTTGGACACCGTTGGACACCGTTGGACATCGGTGGACATCGTGGGACACCGTTGGACATCGTTGGACACCGTGGGACAACGTGGGACAACGTGGGACAACGTGGGACAACGTGGGACAACGTGGGACAACGTGGGACACCGTTGGACACCGTTGGACATCGTTGGACACCGTTGGACACCGTGGGACAACGTGGGACAACGTGGGACAACGTGGGACATCGTGGGACAACGTGGGACAACGTAGGACAACGTGGGACAACGTGGGACACCGTTGGACATCGTTGGACACCGTGGGACAACGTGGGACAACGTGGGACAACGTGGGACAACGTGGGACACCGTTGGACACCGTTGGACATCGTTGGACACCGTTGGACACCGTGGGACAACGTGGGACAACGTGGGACAACGTGGGACAACGTAGGACAACGTGGGACAACGTGGGACACCGTTGGACATCGTTGGACACCGTGGGACAACGTGGGACAACGTGGGTCAACGTGGGACAACGTGGGACAACGTGGGACAACGTGGGACATCGTTGGACACCGTTGGACATCGTTGGACACCGTGGGACAACGTGGGACAACGTGGGACAACGTGGGACAACGTGGGACAACGTGGGACAACGTGGGACAACGTGGGACAACGTGGGACACCGTTGGACATCGTTGGACACCGTGGGACAACGTGGGACAACGTGGGACAACGTGGGACACCGTTGGACACCGTTGGACATCGTTGGACACCGTTGGACATCGTGGGACAACGTGGGACAACGTGGGACAACGTGGGACAACGTGGGACAACGTGGGACAACGTGGGACAACGTGGGACACCGTTGGACATCGTTGGACACCGTGGGACAACGTGGGACAACGTGGGACACCGTTGAACACCGTTGGACACCGTTGGACACCGTTGGACATCGTTGGACACCGTGGGACAACGTGGGACAACGTGGGACAACGTGGGAAACCATGGAACAACGTGGGACAACGTGGGACACCGTTGGACATCGTTGGGCAACGTGGGACAACGTGGGACAACGTGGGACAACGTGGGACAACGTGGGACAACGTGGGACAACGTGGGACAACGTGGGACAACGTGGGACAACGTGGGACAACGTGGGACAACGTGGGACAACGTGGGACAACGTGGGACAACGTGGGACAACGTGGGACAACGTGGGACATCGTGGGACAACGTGGGACAACGTGGGACAACGTGGGACAACGTGGGACACTGTTGGACAACGTGGGACACCGTTGGACATCGTTGGACACCGTGGGACAACGTGGGACAACGTGGGACAACGTGGGACAACGTGGGACAACGTGGGACAACGTGGGACAACGTGGGACAACGTGGGACAACGTGGGACATCGTGGGACAACGTGGGACAACGTGGGACAACGTGGGACAACGTGGGACACCGTTGGACATCGTTGGACACCGTGGGACAACGTGGGACAACGTGGGACAACGTGGGACACCGTTGGACACCGTTGGACATCGTTGGACACTGTTGGACACCGTGGGACAACGTGGGACAACGTGGGACAACGTGGGACAACGTGGGACAACGTGGGACAACGTGGGACAACGTGGGACAACGTGAGACATCGTGGGACAACGTGGGACAACGTGGGACAACGTGGGACAACGTGGGACACCGTTGGACAACGTGGGACACCGTTGGACATCGTTGGACATCGTTGGACACCGTGGGACAACGTGGGACAACGTGGGACAACGTGGGACAACGTGGGACACCGTTGGACACCGTTGGACACCGTTGGACACCGTTGGACATCGTTGGACACCGTGGGACAACGTGGGACAACGTGGGACAACGTGGGAAACCATGGAACAACGTGGGACAACGTGGGACACCGTTGGACAACGTGGGACAACGTGGGACAACGTGGGACACCGTTGGACACCGTTGGACACCGTGGGACAACGTGGGACAACGTGGGACAACGTGGGACAACGTGGGACAACGTGGGACAACGTGGGACAACGTGGGACAACGTGGGACAACGTGGGACAACGTGGGACAACGTGGGACACCGTTGGACACCGTGGGACACCGTTGGACAACGTTGGACAACGTGGGACAACGTGGGACAACGTGGGACAACGTGGGACACCGTTGGACACCGTGGGACACCGTTGGACACCGTTGGACATCGTTGGACATCGTTGGACATCGTTGGACACCGTTGGACACCGTTGGACACCGTTGGACACCGTTGGACATCGGTGGACATCGTGGGACACCGTTGGACATCGTTGGACACCGTGGGACAACGTGGGACAACGTGGGACAACGTGGGACAACGTGGGACAACGTGGGACAACGTGGGACACCGTTGGACACCGTTGGACATCGTTGGACACCGTTGGACACCGTGGGACAACGTGGGACAACGTGGGACAACGTGGGACATCGTGGGACAACGTGGGACAACGTAGGACAACGTGGGACAACGTGGGACACCGTTGGACATCGTTGGACACCGTGGGACAACGTGGGACAACGTGGGACAACGTGGGACAACGTGGGACAACGTGGGACAACGTGGGACAACGTGGGACACCGTTGGACACCGTTGGACATCGTTGGACACCGTTGGACACCGTGGGACAACGTGGGACAACGTGGGACAACGTGGGACAATGTGGGACAACGTGGGACAACGTAGGACAACGTGCGACAACGTGGGACACCGTTGGACATCGTTGGACAACGTGGGACATCGTGGGACAACGTGGGACAACGTGGGACAACGTGGGACAACGTGGGACACAGTTGGACACCGTTGGACATCGTTGGACACCGTTGGACACCGTGGGACAACGTGGGACAACGTGGCACAACGTGGGACAACGTGGGACAACGTGGGACAACGTGGGACAACGTGGGACACAGTTGGACACCGTTGGACATCGTTGGACACCGTTGGACACCGTGGGACAACGTGGGACAACGTGGGACAACGTGGGACATCGTGGGACAACGTGGGACAACGTGGGATAACGTGGGACAACGTGGGACAACGTGGGACAACGTGGGACATCGTGGGACAACGTGGGACAACGTGGGACAACGTGGGACAACGTGGGACACCGTTGGACAACGTGGGACACCGTTGGACATCGTTGGACATCGTTGGACATCGTTGGACATCGTTGGACACCGTTGGACACCGTTGGACACCGTTGGACACCGTTGGACATCGGTGGACATCGTGGGACACAGTTGGACACCGTTGGACATCGTTGGACACAGTGGGACAACGTGGGACAACGTGGGACACCGTTGGACACCGTTGGACACCGTTGGACACCGTTGGACATCGTTGGACACCGTGGGACAACGTGGGACAACGTGGGACAACGTGGGAAACAATGGAAAAACGTGGGACAACGTGGGACACCGTTGGACATCGTTGGGCAACGTGGGACAACGTGGGACAACGTGGGACAATGTGGGACAACGTGGGACAACGTGGGACACCGTTGGACACCGTGGGACACCGTTGGACACCGTTGGACATCGTTGGACACCGTGGGACAACGTGGGACAACGTGGGACAACGTGGGACAACGTGGGACAACGTGGGACAACGTGGGACAACGTGGGACAACGTGGGACAACGTGGGACAACGTGGGACAACGTGGGACATCGTGGGACAACGTGGGACAACGTGGGACACCGTTGGACATCGTTGGACACCGTGGGACAACGTGGGACAACGTGGGACAACGTGGGACACCGTTGGACACCGTTGGACATCGTTGGACACCTTTGGACACCGTGGGACAACGTGGGACAACGTGGGACAACGTGGGACAACGTGGGACAACGTGGGACAACGTGGGACAACGTGGGACATCGTGGGACAACGTGGGACAACGTGGGACAACGTGGGACAACGTGGGACACCGTTGGACAACGTGGGACACCGTTGGACACCGTTGGACATCGTTGGACACCGTGGGACAACGTGGGACAACGTGGGAAACCATGGAACAACGTGGGACAACGTGGGACAACGTGGGAAAACGTGGGACACCGTTGGACATCGTTGGACACCGTGGGACAACGTGGGACAACGTGGGATACCGTTGGACACCGTTGGACATCGTTGGACACCGTTGGACACCGTGGGACAACGTGGGACAACGTGGGACAACGTGGGACAACGTGGGACAACGTGGGACACCGTTGGACACCGTGGGACACCGTTGGACACCGTTGGACACCGTTGGACACCGTGGGACAACGTGGGACAACGTGGGACATCGTTGGACATCGTTGGACATCGTGGGACACCGTTGGACATCGTTGGACATCGTTGGACATCGTTGGACACCGTTGGACATCGTTGGACATCGTTGGACATCGTTGGACACCGTTGGACACCGTTGGACACCGTTGGACACCGTTGGACATCGGTGGACATCGTGGGACACCGTTGGACACAGTTGGACATCGTTGGACACCGTTGGACACCGTGGGACAACGTGGGACAACGTGGGACAACGTGGGACAACGTGGGACAACGTGGGACAACGTGGGACACCGTTGGACACCGTGGGACACCGTTGGACACCGTTGGACATCGTTGGACACCGTGGGACAACGTGGGACAACGTGGGACAACGTGGGACACCGTTGGACACCGTGGGACACCGTTGGACACCGTTGGACACCGTTGGACACCGTGGGACAACGTGGGACAACGTGGGACAACGTGGGACAACGTGGGACAACGTGGGACAACGTGGGACAACGTGGGACAACGTGGGACAACGTGGGACATCGTTGGACACCGTGGGACAACGTGGGACAACGTGGGATACCGTTGGACACCGTTGGACATCGTTGGACACCGTTGGACACCGTGGGACAACGTGGGACAACGTGGGACAACGTGGGACAACGTGGGACAACGTGGGACAACGTGGGACAACGTGGGACACCGTTGGACACCGTGGGACACCGTTGGACACCGTTGGACACCGTTGGACACCGTGGGACAACGTGGGACAACGTGGGACAACGTGGGACAACGTGGGACAACGTGGGACAACGTGGGACAACGTGGGACAACGTGGGACAACGTGGGACAACGTGGGACAACGTGGGACACCGTTGGACATCGTTGGACAACGTGGGACAACGTGGGACAACGTGGGACAACGTGGGACAACGTGGGACACCGTTGGACACCGTGGGACAACGTGGGACACCGTTGGACAACGTGGGACACCGTTGGACATCGTTGGACACCGTGGGACAACGTGGGACAACGTGGGACAACGTGGGACACCGTTGGACACCGTTGGACATCGTTGGACATCGTTGGACATCGTGGGACACCGTTGGACATCGTTGGATATCGTTGGACACCGTTGGACATCGTTGGACATCGTTGGACATCGTTGGACACCGTTGGACACCGTTGGACACCGTTGGACACCGTTGGACATCGGTGGACATCGTGGGACACCGTTGGACACAGTTGGACATCGTTGGACACCGTTGGACACCGTGGGACAACGTGGGACAACGTGGGACAACGTGGGACAACGTGGGACAACGTGGGACAACGTGGGACAACGTGGGACACCGTTGGACACCGTGGGACACCGTTGGACACCGTTGGACATCGTTGGACACCGTGGGACAACGTGGGACAACGTGGGAAACCATGGAACAACGTGGGACAACGTGGGACAACGTGGGAAAACGTGGGACACCGTTGGACATCGTTGGACACCGTGGGACAACGTTGGACAACTTGGGACACCGTTGGACATCGTTGGACATCGTTGGACATCGTTGGACATCGTTGGACACCGTTGGACACCGTTGGACACCGTTGGACACCGTTGGACATCGGTGGACATCGTGGGACACAGTTGGACACCGTTGGACATCGTTGGACACCGTGGGACAACGTGGGACAACGTGGGACACCGTTGGACACCGTTGGACACCGTTGGACACCGTTGGACATCGTTGGACACCGTTGGACACCGTGGGACAACGTGGGACAACGTGGGACAACGTGGGACAACGTGGGACAACGTGGGACAACGTGGGACACCGTTGGACACCGTTGGACATCGTTGGACACCGTGGGACAACGTGGGACATCGTTGGACACCGTGGGACAACGTGGGACATCGTTGGACACCGTTGGACATCGTTGGACACCGTGGGACAACGTGGGACATCGTTGGACACCGTGGGACAACGTGGGACAACGTGGGACAACGTGGGACACCGTTGGACATCTTTGGACACCGTTGGACACCGTGGGACAACGTGGGACAACGTGGGACAACGTGGGACAACGTGGGACAACGTGGGACAACGTGGGACAACGTGGGACACCGTTGGACATCGTTGGACATCGTTGGACACCGTTGGACATCGTTGGACATCGTTGGACATCGTTGGACACCGTTGGACACCGTTGGACACCGTTGGACACCGTTGGACATCGGTGGACATCGTGGGACACCGTTGGACACCGTTGGACACCGTTGGACACCGTTGGACACCGTTGGACATCGGTGGACATCGTGGGACACCGTTGGACATCGTTGGACACCGTGGGACAACGTGGGACAACGTGGGACAACGTGGGACAACGTGGGACAACGTGGGACAACGTGGGACACCGTTGGACAACGTGGGACAACGTGGGACAACGTGGGACAAC
The DNA here is from genome assembly GCF_910591885.1 of Bombus terrestris. NCBI lineage: Eukaryota > Metazoa > Arthropoda > Insecta > Hymenoptera > Apidae > Bombus > Bombus terrestris. The sequence continues at coordinate 167,491 of NW_025963582.1, read as the reverse complement.
GTTGGACACCGTTGGACACCGTTGGACATCGTTGGACACCGTTGGACACCGTGGGACAACGTGGGACAACGTGGGACAACGTGGGACAACGTAGGACAACGTGGGACAACGTGGGACACCGTTGGACATCGTTGGACACCGTGGGACAACGTGGGACAACGTGGGTCAACGTGGGACAACGTGGGACAACGTGGGACAACGTGGGACATCGTTGGACACCGTTGGACATCGTTGGACACCGTGGGACAACGTGGGACAACGTGGGACAACGTGGGACAACGTGGGACAACGTGGGACAACGTGGGACAACGTGGGACAACGTGGGACACCGTTGGACATCGTTGGACACCGTGGGACAACGTGGGACAACGTGGGACAACGTGGGACACCGTTGGACACCGTTGGACATCGTTGGACACCGTTGGACACCGTGGGACAACGTGGGACAACGTGGGACAACGTGGGACAACGTGGGACAACGTGGGACAACGTGGGACAACGTGGGACACCGTTGGACATCGTTGGACACCGTGGGACAACGTGGGACAACGTGGGACACCGTTGAACACCGTTGGACACCGTTGGACACCGTTGGACATCGTTGGACACCGTGGGACAACGTGGGACAACGTGGGACAACGTGGGAAACCATGGAACAACGTGGGACAACGTGGGACACCGTTGGACATCGTTGGGCAACGTGGGACAACGTGGGACAACGTGGGACAACGTGGGACAACGTGGGACAACGTGGGACAACGTGGGACAACGTGGGACAACGTGGGACAACGTGGGACAACGTGGGACAACGTGGGACAACGTGGGACAACGTGGGACACTGTTGGACAACGTGGGACACCGTTGGACATCGTTGGACACCGTGGGACAACGTGGGACAACGTGGGACAACGTGGGACAACGTGGGACAACGTGGGACAACGTGGGACAACGTGGGACAACGTGGGACAACGTGGGACAACGTGGGACAACGTGGGACAACGTGGGACAACGTGGGACAACGTGGGACACCGTTGGACATCGTTGGACACCGTGGGACAACGTGGGACAACGTGGGACAACGTGGGACACCGTTGGACACCGTTGGACATCGTTGGACACCGTTGGACACCGTGGGACAACGTGGGACAACGTGGGACAACGTGGGACAACGTGGGACAACGTGGGACAACGTGGGACAACGTGGGACAACGTGAGACATCGTGGGACAACGTGGGACAACGTGGGACAACGTGGGACAACGTGGGACACCGTTGGACAACGTGGGACACCGTTGGACACCGTTGGACACCGTGGGACAACGTGGGACAACGTGGGACAACGTGGGACAACGTGGGACAACGTGGGACAACGTAGGACAACGTGGGACAACGTGGGACACCGTTGGACATCGTTGGACAACGTGGGACATCGTGGGACAACGTGGGACAACGTGGGACAACGTGGGACAACGTGGGACACAGTTGGACACCGTTGGACATCGTTGGACACCGTTGGACACCGTGGGACAACGTGGGACAACGTGGGACAACGTGGGACAACGTGGGACAACGTGGGACAACGTGGGACAACGTGGGACACAGTTGGACACCGTTGGACATCGTTGGACACCGTTGGACACCGTGGGACAACGTGGGACAACGTGGGACAACGTGGGACAACGTGGGACAACGTGGGACATCGTTGGACACCGTTGGACATCGTTGGACACCGTTGGACACCGTGGGACAACGTGGGACAACGTGGGACAACGTGGGACAACGTGGGACAACGTGGGATAACGTGGGACAACGTGGGACAACGTGGGACATCGTGGGACAACGTGGGACAACGTGGGAGAACGTGGGACAACGTGGGACACCGTGGGACAACGTGGGACATCGTGGGACAACGTGGGACAACGTGGGACAACGTGGGACAACGTGGGACACCGTTGGACAACGTGGGACACCGTTGGACATCGTTGGACATCGTTGGACATCGTTGGACATCGTTGGACACCGTTGGACACCGTTGGACACCGTTGGACACCGTTGGACATCGGTGGACATCGTGGGACACAGTTGGACACCGTGGGACAACGTGGGACAACGTGGGACAACGTGGGACACCGTTGGACACCGTTGGACATCGTTGGACACCGTTGGACACCGTGGGACAACGTGGGACAACGTGGGACAACGTGGGACAACGTGGGACAACGTGGGACAACGTGGGACAACGTGGGACAACGTGAGACATCGTGGGACAACGTGGGACAACGTGGGACAACGTGGGACAACGTGGGACACCGTTGGACAACGTGGGACACCGTTGGACACCGTTGGACACCGTGGGACAACGTGGGACAACGTGGGACAACGTGGGACAACGTGGGACAACGTGGGACAACGTAGGACAACGTGCGACAACGTGGGACACCGTGGGACATCGTGGGACAACGTGGGACATCGTGGGACAACGTGGGACAACGTGGGACAACGTGGGACAACGTGGGACACAGTTGGACACCGTTGGACATCGTTGGACACCGTTGGACACCGTGGGACAACGTGGGACAACGTGGGACAACGTGGGACAACGTGGGACAACGTGGGACAACGTGGGACAACGTGGGACACAGTTGGACACCGTTGGACATCGTTGGACACCGTTGGACACCGTGGGACAACGTGGGACAACGTGGGACAACGTGGGACAACGTGGGACAACGTGGGACATCGTTGGACACCGTTGGACATCGTTGGACACCGTTGGACACCGTGGGACAACGTGGGACAACGTGGGACAACGTGGGACAACGTGGGACAACGTGGGATAACGTGGGACAACGTGGGACAACGTGGGACATCGTGGGACAACGTGGGACAACGTGGGAGAACGTGGGACAACGTGGGACAACGTGGGACAACGTGGGACATCGTGGGACAACGTGGGACAACGTGGGACAACGTGGGACAACGTGGGACACCGTTGGACAACGTGGGACACCGTTGGACATCGTTGGACATCGTTGGACATCGTTGGACATCGTTGGACACCGTTGGACACCGTTGGACACCGTTGGACACCGTTGGACATCGGTGGACATCGTGGGACACAGTTGGACACCGTTGGACATCGTTGGACACAGTGGGACAACGTGGGACAACGTGGGACACCGTTGGACACCGTTGGACACCGTTGGACACCGTTGGACATCGTTGGACACCGTGGGACAACGTGGGACAACGTGGGACAACGTGGGAAACAATGGAAAAACGTGGGACAACGTGGGACACCGTTGGACATCGTTGGGCAACGTGGGACAACGTGGGACAACGTGGGACAATGTGGGACAACGTGGGACAACGTGGGACACCGTTGGACACCGTGGGACACCGTTGGACACCGTTGGACATCGTTGGACACCGTGGGACAACGTGGGACAACGTGGGACAACGTGGGACAACGTGGGACAACGTGGGACAACGTGGGACAACGTGGGACAACGTGGGACAACGTGGGACAACGTGGGACAACGTGGGACATCGTGGGACAACGTGGGACAACGTGGGACAACGTGGGACACCGTTGGACATCGTTGGACACCGTGGGACAACGTGGGACAACGTGGGACAACGTGGGACACCGTTGGACACCGTTGGACATCGTTGGACACCTTTGGACACCGTGGGACAACGTGGGACAACGTGGGACAACGTGGGACAACGTGGGACAACGTGGGACAACGTGGGACAACGTGGGACATCGTGGGACAACGTGGGACAACGTGGGACAACGTGGGACAACGTGGGACACCGTTGGACAACGTGGGACACCGTTGGACATCGTTGGACACCGTGGGACAACGTGGGACAACGTGGGACAACGTGGGACACCGTTGGACACCGTTGGACATCGTTGGACATCGTTGGACATCGTGGGACACCGTTGGACATCGTTGGACATCGTTGGACACCGTTGGACATCGTTGGACATCGTTGGACATCGTTGGACACCGTTGGACACCGTTGGACACCGTTGGACACCGTTGGACATCGGTGGACATCGTGGGACACCGTTGGACACAGTTGGACATCGTTGGACACCGTTGGACACCGTGGGACAACGTGGGACAACGTGGGACAACGTGGGACAACGTGGGACAACGTGGGACAACGTGGGACAACGTGGGACACCGTTGGACATCGTGGGACACCGTTGGACACCGTTGGACACCGTTGGACACCGTTGGACACCGTTGGACATCGGTGGACATCGTGGGACACCGTTGGACATCGTTGGACACCGTGGGACAACGTGGGACAACGTGGGACAACGTGGGACAACGTGGGACAACGTGGGACAACGTGGGACACCGTTGGACAACGTGGGACAACGTGGGACAACGTGGGACAACGTGGGACACCGTTGGACACCGTTGGACATCGTTGGACACCGTTGGACACCGTGGGACAACGTGGGACAACGTGGGACAACGTGGGACAACGTAGGACAACGTGGGACAACGTGGGACACCGTTGGACATCGTTGGACACCGTGGGACAACGTGGGACAACGTGGGTCAACGTGGGACAACGTGGGACAACGTGGGACAACGTGGGACATCGTTGGACACCGTTGGACATCGTTGGACACCGTGGGACAACGTGGGACAACGTGGGACAACGTGGGACAACGTGGGACAACGTGGGACAACGTGGGACAACGTGGGACAACGTGGGACACCGTTGGACATCGTTGGACACCGTGGGACAACGTGGGACAACGTGGGACAACGTGGGACACCGTTGGACACCGTTGGACATCGTTGGACACCGTTGGACACCGTGGGACAACGTGGGACAACGTGGGACAACGTGGGACAACGTGGGACAACGTGGGACAACGTGGGACAACGTGGGACACCGTTGGACATCGTTGGACACCGTGGGACAACGTGGGACAACGTGGGACACCGTTGAACACCGTTGGACACCGTTGGACACCGTTGGACATCGTTGGACACCGTGGGACAACGTGGGACAACGTGGGACAACGTGGGAAACCATGGAACAACGTGGGACAACGTGGGACACCGTTGGACATCGTTGGGCAACGTGGGACAACGTGGGACAACGTGGGACAACGTGGGACAACGTGGGACAACGTGGGACAACGTGGGACAACGTGGGACAACGTGGGACAACGTGGGACAACGTGGGACAACGTGGGACACTGTTGGACAACGTGGGACACCGTTGGACATCGTTGGACACCGTGGGACAACGTGGGACAACGTGGGACAACGTGGGACAACGTGGGACAACGTGGGACAACGTTGGACAACGTGGGACAACGTGGGACAACGTGGGACATCGTGGGACAACGTGGGACAACGTGGGACAACGTGGGACAACGTGGGACACCGTTGGACATCGTTGGACACCGTGGGACAACGTGGGACAACGTGGGACAACGTGGGACACCGTTGGACACCGTTGGACATCGTTGGACACCGTTGGACACCGTGGGACAACGTGGGACAACGTGGGACAACGTGGGACAACGTGGGACAACGTGGGACAACGTGGGACAACGTGGGACAACGGGGGACATCGTGGGACAACGTGGGACAACGTGGGACAACGTGGGACAACGTGGGACACCGTTGGACAACGTGGGACACCGTTGGACACCGTTGGACACCGTGGGACAACGTGGGACAACGTGGGACAACGTGGGACAACGTGGGACAACGTGGGACAACGTAGGACAACGTGCGACAACGTGGGACACCGTTGGACATCGTTGGACAACGTGGGACATCGTGGGACAACGTGGGACAACGTGGGACAACGTGGGACAACGTGGGACACAGTTGGACACCGTTGGACATCGTTGGACACCGTTGGACACCGTGGGACAACGTGGGACAACGTGGGACAACGTGGGACAACGTGGGACAACGTGGGACAACGTGGGACAACGTGGGACACAGTTGGACACCGTTGGACATCGTTGGACACCGTTGGACACCGTGGGACAACGTGGGACAACGTGGGACAACGTGGGACAACGTGGGACAACGTGGGACATCGTTGGACACCGTTGGACATCGTTGGACACCGTTGGACACCGTGGGACAACGTGGGACAACGTGGGACAACGTGGGACAACGTGGGACAACGTGGGATAACGTGGGACAACGTGGGACAACGTGGGACATCGTGGGACAACGTGGGACAACGTGGGATAACGTGGGACAACGTGGGACAACGTGGGACAACGTGGGACATCGTGGGACAACGTGGGACAACGTGGGACAACGTGGGACAACGTGGGACACCGTTGGACAACGTGGGACACCGTTGGACATCGTTGGACATCGTTGGACATCGTTGGACATCGTTGGACACCGTTGGACACCGTTGGACACCGTTGGACACCGTTGGACATCGGTGGACATCGTGGGACACAGTTGGACACCGTTGGACATCGTTGGACACAGTGGGACAACGTGGGACAACGTGGGACACCGTTGGACACCGTTGGACACCGTTGGACACCGTTGGACATCGTTGGACACCGTGGGACAACGTGGGACAACGTGGGACAACGTGGGAAACAATGGAAAAACGTGGGACAACGTGGGACACCGTTGGACATCGTTGGGCAACGTGGGACAACGTGGGACAACGTGGGACAATGTGGGACAACGTGGGACAACGTGGGACACCGTTGGACACCGTGGGACACCGTTGGACACCGTTGGACATCGTTGGACACCGTGGGACAACGTGGGACAACGTGGGACAACGTGGGACAACGTGGGACAACGTGGGACAACGTGGGACAACGTGGGACAACGTGGGACAACGTGGGACAACGTGGGACAACGTGGGACAACGTGGGACAACGTGGGACAACGTGGGACAACGTGGGACACCGTTGGACATCGTTGGACACCGTGGGACAACGTGGGACAACGTGGGACAACGTGGGACACCGTTGGACACCGTTGGACATCGTTGGACACCTTTGGACACCGTGGGACAACGTGGGACAACGTGGGACAACGTGGGACAACGTGGGACAACGTGGGACAACGTGGGACAACGTGGGACATCGTGGGACAACGTGGGACAACGTGGGACAACGTGGGACAACGTGGGACACCGTTGGACAACGTGGGACACCGTTGGACATCGTTGGACACCGTGGGACAACGTGGGACAACGTGGGACAACGTGGGACACCGTTGGACACCGTTGGACATCGTTGGACATCGTTGGACATCGTGGGACACCGTTGGACATCGTTGGACATCGTTGGACACCGTTGGACATCGTTGGACATCGTTGGACATCGTTGGACACCGTTGGACACCGTTGGACACCGTTGGACACCGCTGGACATCGGTGGACATCGTGGGACACCGTTGGACACAGTTGGACATCGTTGGACACCGTTGGACACCGTGGGACAACGTGGGACAACGTGGGACAACGTGGGACAACGTGGGACAACGTGGGACAACGTGGGACAACGTGGGACACCGTTGGACACCGTGGGACACCGTTGGACACCGTTGGACATCGTTGGACACCGTGGGACAACGTGGGACAACGTGGGAAACCATGGAACAACGTGGGACAACGTGGGACAACGTGGGAAAACGTGGGACACCGTTGGACATCGTTGGACACCGTGGGACAACGTGGGACAACGTGGGATACCGTTGGACACCGTTGGACATCGTTGGACACCGTTGGACACCGTGGGACAACGTGGGACAACGTGGGACAACGTGGGACAACGTGGGACAACGTGGGACAACGTGGGACACCGTTGGACACCGTGGGACACCGTTGGACACCGTTGGACACCGTTGGACACCGTGGGACAACGTGGGACAACGTGGGACAACGTTGGACATCGTTGGACATCGTGGGACACCGTTGGACATCGTTGGACATCGTTGGACACCGTTGGACATCGTTGGACATCGTTGGACATCGTTGGACACCGTTGGACACCGTTGGACACCGTTGGACACCGTTGGACATCGGTGGACATCGTGGGACACCGTTGGACACAGTTGGACATCGTTGGACACCGTTGGACACCGTGGGACAACGTGGGACAACGTGGGACAACGTGGGACAACGTGGGACAACGTGGGACAACGTGGGACAACGTGGGACACCGTTGGACACCGTGGGACACCGTTGGACACCGTTGGACATCGTTGGACACCGTGGGACAACGTGGGACAACGTGGGAAACCATGGAACAACGTGGGACAACGTGGGACAACGTGGGAAAACGTGGGACACCGTTGGACATCGTTGGAGACCGTGGGACAACGTGGGACAACGTGGGATACCGTTGGACACCGTTGGACATCGTTGGACACCGTTGGACACCGTGGGACAACGTGGGACAACGTGGGACAACGTGGGACAACGTGGGACAACGTGGGACAACGTGGGACAACGTGGGACACCGTTGGACACCGTGGGACACCGTTGGACACCGTTGGACACCGTTGGACACCGTGGGACAACGTGGGACAACGTGGGACAACGTGGGACAACGTGGGACAACGTGGGACAACGTGGGACAACGTGGGACAACGTGGGACAACGTGGGACAACGTGGGACAACGTGGGACACCGTTGGACATCGTTGGACAACGTGGGACAACGTGGGACAACGTGGGACAACGTGGGACAACGTGGGACACCGTTGGACACCGTGGGACAACGTGGGACACCGTTGGACAACGTGGGACACCGTTGGACATCGTTGGACACCGTGGGACAACGTGGGACAACGTGGGACAACGTGGGACACCGTTGGACACCGTTGGACATCGTTGGACATCGTTGGACATCGTGGGACACCGTTGGACATCGTTGGACATCGTTGGACACCGTTGGACATCGTTGGACATCGTTGGACATCGTTGGACACCGTTGGACACCGTTGGACACCGTTGGACACCGTTGGACATCGGTGGACATCGTGGGACACCGTTGGACACAGTTGGACATCGTTGGACACCGTTGGACACCGTGGGACAACGTGGGACAACGTGGGACAACGTGGGACAACGTGGGACAACGTGGGACAACGTGGGACAACGTGGGACACCGTTGGACACCGTGGGACACCGTTGGACACCGTTGGACATCGTTGGACACCGTGGGACAACGTGGGACAACGTGGGAAACCATGGAACAACGTGGGACAACGTGGGACAACGTGGGAAAACGTGGGACACCGTTGGACATCGTTGGACACCGTGGGACAACGTGGGACAACGTGGGATACCGTTGGACACCGTTGGACATCGTTGGACACCGTTGGACACCGTGGGACAACGTGGGACAACGTGGGACAACGTGGGACAACGTGGGACAACGTGGGACAACGTGGGACACCGTTGGACACCGTGGGACACCGTTGGACACCGTTGGACACCGTTGGACACCGTGGGACAACGTGGGACAACGTGGGACATCGTTGGACATCGTTGGACATCGTGGGACAACGTGGGACACCGTTGGACACCGTTGGACACCGTTGGACACCGTTGGACATCGTTGGACACCGTGGGACAACGTGGGACAACGTGGGACAACGTGGGAAACAATGGAAAAACGTGGGACAACGTGGGACACCGTTGGACATCGTTGGGCAACGTGGGACAACGTGGGACAACGTGGGACAATGTGGGACAACGTGGGACAACGTGGGACACCGTTGGACACCGTGGGACAACGTAGGACAACGTGCGACAACGTGGGACACCGTTGGACATCGTTGGACAACGTGGGACATCGTGGGACAACGTGGGACAACGTGGGACAACGTGGGACAACGTGGGACACAGTTGGACACCGTTGGACATCGTTGGACACCGTTGGACACCGTGGGACAACGTGGGACAACGTGGGACAACGTGGGACAACGTGGGACAACGTGGGACAACGTGGGACAACGTGGGACACAGTTGGACACCGTTGGACATCGTTGGACACCGTTGGACACCGTGGGACAACGTGGGACAACGTGGGACAACGTGGGACAACGTGGGACAACGTGGGACATCGTTGGACACCGTTGGACATCGTTGGACACCGTTGGACACCGTGGGACAACGTGGGACAACGTGGGACAACGTGGGACAACGTGGGACAACGTGGGATAACGTGGGACAACGTGGGACACCGTTGGACACCGTGGGACAACGTGGGACAACGTGGGACAACGTGGGACAACGTGGGACAACGTGGGACACCGTTGGACAACGTGGGACACCGTTGGACACCGTTGGACACCGTGGGACAACGTGGGACAACGTGGGACAACGTGGGACAACGTGGGACAACGTGGGACAACGTAGGACAACGTGCGACAACGTGGGACACCGTTGGACATCGTTGGACAACGTGGGACATCGTGGGACAACGTGGGACAACGTGGGACAACGTGGGACAACGTGGGACACAGTTGGACACCGTTGGACATCGTTGGACACCGTTGGACACCGTGGGACAACGTGGGACAACGTGGGACAACGTGGGACAACGTGGGACAACGTGGGACAACGTGGGACAACGTGGGACACAGTTGGACACCGTTGGACATCGTTGGACACCGTTGGACACCGTGGGACAACGTGGGACAACGTGGGACAACGTGGGACACCGTGGGACAACGTGGGACACCGTTGGACACCGTGGGACATCGTTGGACACCGTGGGACACCGTGGGACAACGTGGGACAACGTGGGACAACGTGGGACAACGTGGGACAACGTGGGATAACGTGGGACAACGTGGGACAACGTGGGACATCGTGGGACAACGTGGGACAACGTGGGATAACGTGGGACAACGTGGGACAACGTGGGACAACGTGGGACAACGTGGGACAACGTGGGACAACGTGGGACAACGTGGGACAACGTGGGACACCGTTGGACAACGTGGGACACCGTTGGACATCGTTGGACATCGTTGGACATCGTTGGACATCGTTGGACACCGTTGGACACCGTTGGACACCGTTGGACACCGTTGGACATCGGTGGACATCGTGGGACACAGTTGGACACCGTTGGACATCGTTGGACACAGTGGGACAACGTGGGACAACGTGGGACACCGTTGGACACCGTTGGACACCGTTGGACACCGTTGGACATCGTTGGACACCGTGGGACAACGTGGGACAACGTGGGACAACGTGGGAAACAATGGAAAAACGTGGGACAACGTGGGACACCGTTGGACATCGTTGGGCAACGTGGGACAACGTGGGACAACGTGGGACAATGTGGGACAACGTGGGACAACGTGGGACACCGTTGGACACCGTGGGACACCGTTGGACACCGTTGGACATCGTTGGACACCGTGGGACAACGTGGGACAACGTGGGACAACGTGGGACAACGTGGGACAACGTGGGACAACGTGGGACAACGTGGGACAACGTGGGACAACGTGGGACAACGTGGGACAACGTGGGACATCGTGGGACAACGTGGGACAACGTGGGACAACGTGGGACACCGTTGGACATCGTTGGACACCGTGGGACAACGTGGGACAACGTGGGACAACGTGGGACACCGTTGGACACCGTTGGACATCGTTGGACACCTTTGGACACCGTGGGACAACGTGGGACAACGTGGGACAACGTGGGACAACGTGGGACAACGTGGGACAACGTGGGACAACGTGGGACATCGTGGGACAACGTGGGACAACGTGGGACAACGTGGGACAACGTGGGACACCGTTGGACAACGTGGGACACCGTTGGACATCGTTGGACACCGTGGGACAACGTGGGACAACGTGGGACAACGTGGGACACCGTTGGACACCGTTGGACATCGTTGGACATCGTTGGACATCGTGGGACACCGTTGGACATCGTTGGACATCGTTGGACACCGTTGGACATCGTTGGACATCGTTGGACATCGTTGGACACCGTTGGACACCGTTGGACACCGTTGGACACCGTTGGACATCGGTGGACATCGTGGGACACCGTTGGACACAGTTGGACATCGTTGGACACCGTTGGACACCGTGGGACAACGTGGGACAACGTGGGACAACGTGGGACAACGTGGGACAACGTGGGACAACGTGGGACAACGTGGGACACCGTTGGACACCGTGGGACACCGTTGGACACCGTTGGACATCGTTGGACACCGTGGGACAACGTGGGACAACGTGGGAAACCATGGAACAACGTGGGACAACGTGGGACAACGTGGGAAAACGTGGGACACCGTTGGACATCGTTGGACACCGTGGGACAACGTGGGACAACGTGGGATACCGTTGGACACCGTTGGACATCGTTGGACACCGTTGGACACCGTGGGACAACGTGGGACAACGTGGGACAACGTGGGACAACGTGGGACAACGTGGGACAACGTGGGACACCGTTGGACACCGTTGGACACCGTTGGACACCGTTGGACACCGTTGGACACCGTGGGACAACGTGGGACAACGTGGGACATCGTTGGACATCGTTGGACATCGTGGGACACCGTTGGACATCGTTGGACATCGTTGGACACCGTTGGACATCGTTGGACATCGTTGGACATCGTTGGACACCGTTGGACACCGTTGGACACCGTTGGACACCGTTGGACATCGGTGGACATCGTGGGACACCGTTGGACACAGTTGGACATCGTTGGACACCGTTGGACACCGTGGGACAACGTGGGACAACGTGGGACAACGTGGGACAACGTGGGACAACGTGGGACAACGTGGGACAACGTGGGACACCGTTGGACACCGTGGGACACCGTTGGACACCGTTGGACATCGTTGGACACCGTGGGACAACGTGGGACAACGTGGGAAACCATGGAACAACGTGGGACAACGTGGGACAACGTGGGAAAACGTGGGACACCGTTGGACATCGTTGGAGACCGTGGGACAACGTGGGACAACGTGGGATACCGTTGGACACCGTTGGACATCGTTGGACACCGTTGGACACCGTGGGACAACGTGGGACAACGTGGGACAACGTGGGACAACGTGGGACAACGTGGGACAACGTGGGACAACGTGGGACACCGTTGGACACCGTGGGACACCGTTGGACACCGTTGGACACCGTTGGACACCGTGGGACAACGTGGGACAACGTGGGACAACGTGGGACAACGTGGGACAACGTGGGACAACGTGGGACAACGTGGGACAACGTGGGACAACGTGGGACAACGTGGGACAACGTGGGACACCGTTGGACATCGTTGGACAACGTGGGACAACGTGGGACAACGTGGGACAACGTGGGACAACGTGGGACACCGTTGGACACCGTGGGACAACGTGGGACACCGTTGGACAACGTGGGACACCGTTGGACATCGTTGGACACCGTGGGACAACGTGGGACAACGTGGGACAACGTGGGACACCGTTGGACACCGTTGGACATCGTTGGACATCGTTGGACATCGTGGGACACCGTTGGACATCGTTGGACATCGTTGGACACCGTTGGACATCGTTGGACATCGTTGGACATCGTTGGACACCGTTGGACACCGTTGGACACCGTTGGACACCGTTGGACATCGGTGGACATCGTGGGACACCGTTGGACACAGTTGGACATCGTTGGACACCGTTGGACACCGTGGGACAACGTGGGACAACGTGGGACAACGTGGGACAACGTGGGACAACGTGGGACAACGTGGGACAACGTGGGACACCGTTGGACACCGTGGGACACCGTTGGACACCGTTGGACATCGTTGGACACCGTGGGACAACGTGGGACAACGTGGGAAACCATGGAACAACGTGGGACAACGTGGGACAACGTGGGAAAACGTGGGACACCGTTGGACATCGTTGGACACCGTGGGACAACGTGGGACAACGTGGGATACCGTTGGACACCGTTGGACATCGTTGGACACCGTTGGACACCGTGGGACAACGTGGGACAACGTGGGACAACGTGGGACAACGTGGGACAACGTGGGACAACGTGGGACACCGTTGGACACCGTGGGACACCGTTGGACACCGTTGGACACCGTTGGACACCGTGGGACAACGTGGGACAACGTGGGACATCGTTGGACATCGTTGGACATCGTGGGACACCGTTGGACATCGTTGGACATCGTTGGACACCGTTGGACATCGTTGGACATCGTTGGACATCGTTGGACACCGTTGGACACCGTTGGACACCGTTGGACACCGTTGGACATCGGTGGACATCGTGGGACACCGTTGGACACAGTTGGACATCGTTGGACACCGTTGGACACCGTGGGACAACGTGGGACAACGTGGGACAACGTGGGACAACGTGGGACAACGTGGGACAACGTGGGACAACGTGGGACACCGTTGGACACCGTGGGACACCGTTGGACACCGTTGGACATCGTTGGACACCGTGGGACAACGTGGGACAACGTGGGAAACCATGGAACAACGTGGGACAACGTGGGACAACGTGGGAAAACGTGGGACACCGTTGGACATCGTTGGACACCGTGGGACAACGTGGGACAACGTGGGATACCGTTGGACACCGTTGGACATCGTTGGACACCGTTGGACACCGTGGGACAACGTGGGACAACGTGGGACAACGTGGGACAACGTGGGACAACGTGGGACAACGTGGGACAACGTGGGACACCGTTGGACACCGTGGGACACCGTTGGACACCGTTGGACACCGTTGGACACCGTGGGACAACGTGGGACAACGTGGGACAACGTGGGACAACGTGGGACAACGTGGGACAACGTGGGACAACGTGGGACAACGTGGGACAACGTGGGACAACGTGGGACAACGTGGGACACCGTTGGACATCGTTGGACAACGTGGGACAACGTGGGACAACGTGGGACAACGTGGGACAACGTGGGACACCGTTGGACACCGTGGGACTCCGTTGGACACCGTTGGACATCGTTGGACACCGTGGGACAACGTGGGACAACGTGGGACAACGTGGGACAACGTGGGACAACGTGGGACAACGTGGGACAACGTGGGACAACGTGGGACATCGTGGGACAACGTGGGACAACGTGGGACAACGTGGGACAACGTGGGACAACGTGGGACACCGTTGGACATCGTTGGACACCGTGGGACAACGTGGGACAACGTGGGACAACGTGGGACACCGTTGGACACCGTTGGACATCGTTGGACACCGTTGGACACCGTGGGACAACGTGGGACAACGTGGGACAACGTGGGACAACGTGGGACAACGTGGGACAACGTGGGACAACGTGGGACAACGTGGGACATCGTGGGACAACGTGGGACAACGTGGGACAACGTGGGACAACGTGGGACACCGTTGGACAACTTGGGACACCGTTGGACATCGTTGGACATCGTTGGACATCGTTGGACATCGTTGGACACCGTTGGACACCGTTGGACACCGTTGGACACCGTTGGACATCGGTGGACATCGTGGGACACAGTTGGACACCGTTGGACATCGTTGGACACCGTGGGACAACGTGGGACAACGTGGGACACCGTTGGACACCGTTGGACACCGTTGGACACCGTTGGACATCGTTGGACACCGTTGGACACCGTGGGACAACGTGGGACAACGTGGGACAACGTGGGACAACGTGGGACAACGTGGGACAACGTGGGACATCGTTGGACACCGTTGGACATCGTTGGACACCGTGGGACAACGTGGGACATCGTTGGACACCGTGGGACAACGTGGGACATCGTTGGACACCGTTGGACATCGTTGGACACCGTGGGACAACGTGGGACATCGTTGGACACCGTGGGACAACGTGGGACAACGTGGGACAACGTGGGACACCGTTGGACATCTTTGGACACCGTTGGACACCGTGGGACAACGTGGGACAACGTGGGACAACGTGGGACAACGTGGGACAACGTGGGACAGCGTGGGACACCGTTGGACATCGTTGGACATCGTTGGACACCGTTGGACATCGTTGGACATCGTTGGACATCGTTGGACACCGTTGGACACCGTTGGACACCGTTGGACACCGTTGGACATCGGTGGACATCGTGGGACACCGTTGGACACCGTTGGACACCGTTGGACACCGTTGGACACCGTTGGACATCGGTGGACATCGTGGGACACCGTTGGACATCGTTGGACACCGTGGGACAACGTGGGACAACGTGGGACAACGTGGGACAACGTGGGACAACGTGGGACAACGTGGGACACCGTTGGACAACGTGGGACAACGTGGGACAACGTGGGACAACGTGGGACACCGTTGGACACCGTTGGACATCGTTGGACACCGTTGGACACCGTGGGACAACGTGGGACAACGTGGGACAACGTGGGACAACGTAGGACAACGTGGGACAACGTGGGACACCGTTGGACATCGTTGGACACCGTGGGACAACGTGGGACAACGTGGGTCAACGTGGGACAACGTGGGACAACGTGGGACAACGTGGGACATCGTTGGACACCGTTGGACATCGTTGGACACCGTGGGACAACGTGGGACAACGTGGGACAACGTGGGACAACGTGGGACAACGTGGGACAACGTGGGACAACGTGGGACAACGTGGGACACCGTTGGACATCGTTGGACACCGTGGGACAACGTGGGACAACGTGGGACAACGTGGGACACCGTTGGACACCGTTGGACATCGTTGGACACCGTTGGACACCGTGGGACAACGTGGGACAACGTGGGACAACGTGGGACAACGTGGGACAACGTGGGACAACGTGGGACAACGTGGGACACCGTTGGACATCGTTGGACACCGTGGGACAACGTGGGACAACGTGGGACACCGTTGAACACCGTTGGACACCGTTGGACACCGTTGGACATCGTTGGACACCGTGGGACAACGTGGGACAACGTGGGACAACGTGGGAAACCATGGAACAACGTGGGACAACGTGGGACACCGTTGGACATCGTTGGGCAACGTGGGACAACGTGGGACAACGTGGGACAACGTGGGACAACGTGGGACAACGTGGGACAACGTGGGACAACGTGGGACAACGTGGGACAACGTGGGACAACGTGGGACAACGTGGGACACTGTTGGACAACGTGGGACACCGTTGGACATCGTTGGACACCGTGGGACAACGTGGGACAACGTGGGACAACGTGGGACAACGTGGGACAACGTGGGACAACGTGGGACAACGTGGGACAACGTGGGACAACGTGGGACATCGTGGGACAACGTGGGACAACGTGGGACAACGTGGGACAACGTGGGACACCGTTGGACATCGTTGGACACCGTGGGACAACGTGGGACAACGTGGGACAACGTGGGACACCGTTGGACACCGTTGGACATCGTTGGACACCGTTGGACACCGTGGGACAACGTGGGACAACGTGGGACAACGTGGGACAACGTGGGACAACGTGGGACAACGTGGGACAACGTGGGACAACGTGAGACATCGTGGGACAACGTGGGACAACGTGGGACAACGTGGGACAACGTGGGACAACGTGGGACACCGTTGGACAACGTGGGACACCGTTGGACATCGTTGGACACCGTGGGACAACGTGGGACAACGTGGGACAACGTGGGACACCGTTGGACACCGTTTGACATCGTTGGACATCGTTGGACATCGTGGGACACCGTTGGACATCGTTGGACATCGTTGGACACCGTTGGACATCGTTGGACATCGTTGGACATCGTTGGACACCGTTGGACACCGTTGGACACCGTTGGACACCGTTGGACATCGGTGGACATCGTGGGACACCGTTGGACACAGTTGGACATCGTTGGACACCGTTGGACACCGTGGGACAACGTGGGACAACGTGGGACAACGTGGGACAACGTGGGACAACGTGGGACAACGTGGGACAACGTGGGACAACGTGGGACACCGTTGGACACCGTGGGACACCGTTGGACAGCGTGGGACAACGTGGGACAACGTGGGACAACGTGGGACAACGTGGGACACCGTTGGACACCGTGGGACACCGTTGGACACCGTTGGATATCGTTGGACACCGTGGGACAACGTGGGACAACGTGGGACAACGTGGGAAACCATGGAACAACGTGGGACAACGTGGGACAACGTGGAAAAACGTGGGACACCGTTGGACATCGTTGGACACCGTGGGACAACGTGGGACAACGTGGGACACCGTTGGACACCGTTGGACATCGTTGGACACCGTTGGACACCGTGGGACAACGTGGGACAACGTGGGACAACGTGGGACACCGTTGGACATCGTTGGACACCGTGGGACAACGTGGGACAACGTGGGACACCGTTGGACACCGTTGGACATCGTTGGACACCGTTGGACACCGTGGGACAACGTGGGACAACGTGGGACAACGTGGGACAACGTGGGACAACGTGGGACAACGTGGGACAACGTGGGACACCGTTGGACACCGTGGGACACCGTTGGACACCGTTGGACATCGTTGGACATCGTTGGACATCGTTGGACATCGTTGGACAACGTTGGACACCGTTGGACACCGTTGGACACCGTTGGACATCGGTGGACATCGTGGGACACCGTTGGACATCGCTGGACACCGTGGGACAACGTGGGACAACGTGGGACAACGTGGGACAACGTGGGACACCGTGGGACACCGTGGGACATCGTTGGACACCGTTGGACACCGTGGGACAACGTGGGACAACGTGGGACAACGTGGGACAACGTGGGACAACGTGGGACAACGTAGGACAACGTGGGACAACGTGGGACACAGTTGGACACCGTTGGACGTCGTTGGACACCGTTGGACATCGTGGGACAACGTGGGACAACGTGGGACAACGTTGGACACCGTGGGACACCGTTGGACAACGTGGGAAACCATGGAACAACGTGGGACAACGTGGGACACCGTTGGACATCGTTGGGCAACGTGGGACAACGTGGGACAACGTGGGACAACGTGGGACAACGTGGGACAACGTGGGACACCGTTGGACACCGTGGGACACCGTTGGACACCGTTGGACATCGTTGGACACCGTGGGACAACGTGGGACAACGTGGGACACCGTTGGACATCGTTGGACACCGTGGGACAACGTGGGACAACGTGGGACACCGTTGGACACCGTTGGACAACGTGGGACAACGTGGGACAACGTGGGACACCGTTGGACACCGTTGGACACCGTTGGACACCGTTGGACATCGTTGGACATCGTGGGACAACGTGGGACAACGTGGGACAACGTGGGAAACCATGGAACAACGTGGGACAACGTGGGACACCGTTGGACAACGTGGGACAACGTGGGACAACGTGGGACACCGTTGGACACCGTTGGACACCGTGGGACAACGTGGGACAACGTGGGACAACGTGGGACAACGTGGGACAACGTGGGACAACGTGGGACAACGTGGGACAACGTGGGACAACGTGGGACAACGTGGGACAACGTGGGACACCGTTGGACACCGTGGGACACCGTTGGACAACGTGGGACAACGTGGGACAACGTGGGACAACGTGGGACAACGTGGGACACCGTTGGACACCGTGGGACACCGTTGGACACCGTTGGACATCGTCGGACATCGTTGGACATCGTTGGACACCGTTGGACACCGTTGGACACCGTTGGACACCGTTGGACATCGGTGGACATCGTGGGACACCGTTGGACATCGTTGGACACCGTGGGACAACGTGGGACAACGTGGGACAACGTGGGACAACGTGGGACAACGTGGGACAACGTGGGACACCGTTGGACACCGTTGGACATCGTTGGACACCGTTGGACACCGTGGGACAACGTGGGACAACGTGGGACAACGTGGGACATCGTGGGACAACGTGGGACAACGTAGGACAACGTGGGACAACGTGGGACACCGTTGGACATCGTTGGACACCGTGGGACAACGTGGGACAACGTGGGACAACGTGGGACAACGTGGGACACCGTTGGACACCGTTGGACATCGTTGGACACCGTTGGACACCGTGGGACAACGTGGGACAACGTGGGACAACGTGGGACAACGTAGGACAACGTGGGACAACGTGGGACACCGTTGGACATCGTTGGACACCGTGGGACAACGTGGGACAACGTGGGTCAACGTGGGACAACGTGGGACAACGTGGGACAACGTGGGACATCGTTGGACACCGTTGGACATCGTTGGACACCGTGGGACAACGTGGGACAACGTGGCACAACGTGGGACAACGTGGGACAACGTGGGACAACGTGGGACAACGTGGGACAACGTGGGACACCGTTGGACATCGTTGGACACCGTGGGACAACGTGGGACAACGTGGGACAACGTGGGACACCGTTGGACACCGTTGGACATCGTTGGACACCGTTGGACATCGTGGGACAACGTGGGACAACGTGGGACAACGTGGGACAACGTGGGACAACGTGGGACAACGTGGGACAACGTGGGACACCGTTGGACATCGTTGGACACCGTGGGACAACGTGGGACAACGTGGGACACCGTTGAACACCGTTGGACACCGTTGGACACCGTTGGACATCGTTGGACACCGTGGGACAACGTGGGACAACGTGGGACAACGTGGGAAACCATGGAACAACGTGGGACAACGTGGGACACCGTTGGACATCGTTGGGCAACGTGGGACAACGTGGGACAACGTGGGACAACGTGGGACAACGTGGGACAACGTGGGACAACGTGGGACAACGTGGGACAACGTGGGACAACGTGGGACAACGTGGGACAACGTGGGACAACGTGGGACAACGTGGGACAACGTGGGACAACGTGGGACAACGTGGGACATCGTGGGACAACGTGGGACAACGTGGGACAACGTGGGACAACGTGGGACACTGTTGGACAACGTGGGACACCGTTGGACATCGTTGGACAACGTGGGACAACGTGGGACAACGTGGGACAACGTGGGACATCGTGGGACAACGTGGGACAACGTGGGACAACGTGGGACAACGTGGGACACCGTTGGACATCGTTGGACACCGTGGGACAACGTGGGACAACGTGGGACAACGTGGGACACCGTTGGACACCGTTGGACATCGTTGGACACTGTTGGACACCGTGGGACAACGTGGGACAACGTGGGACAACGTGGGACAACGTGGGACAACGTGGGACAACGTGGGACAACGTGGGACAACGTGAGACATCGTGGGACAACGTGGGACAACGTGGGACAACGTGGGACAACGTGGGACACCGTTGGACAACGTGGGACACCGTTGGACATCGTTGGACACCGTGGGACAACGTGGGACAACGTGGGACAACGTGGGACACCGTTGGACATCGTTGGACACCGTGGGACAACGTGGGACAACGTGGGACAACGTGGGACAACGTGGGACAACGTGGGACAACGTGGGACAACGTGGGACAACGTGGGACAACGTGGGACATCGTGGGACAACGTGGGACAACGTGGGACAACGTGGGACAACGTGGGACACCGTTGGACATCGTTGGACACCGTGGGACAACGTGGGACAACGTGGGACAACGTGGGACAACGTGGGACAACGTGGGACAACGTGGGACAACGTGGGACAACGTGGGACATCGTGGGACAACGTGGGACAACGTGGGACAACGTGGGACAACGTGGGACACCGTTGGACATCGTTGGACACCGTGGGACAACGTGGGACAACGTGGGACAACGTGGGACACCGTTGGACACCGTTGGACATCGTTGGACACTGTTGGACACCGTGGGACAACGTGGGACAACGTGGGACAACGTGGGACAACGTGGGACAACGTGGGACAACGTGGGACAACGTGGGACAACGTGAGACATCGTGGGACAACGTGGGACAACGTGGGACAACGTGGGACAACGTGGGACACCGTTGGACAACGTGGGACAACGTGGGACAACGTGGGACAACGTGGGACAACGTGGGACACCGTTGGACATCGTTGGACACCGTGGGACAACGTGGGACAACGTGGGACAACGTGGGACACCGTTGGACACCGTTGGACATCGTTGGACACTGTTGGACACCGTGGGACAACGTGGGACAACGTGGGACAACGTGGGACAACGTGGGACAACGTGGGACAACGTGGGACAACGTGGGACAACGTGAGACATCGTGGGACAACGTGGGACAACGTGGGACAACGTGGGACAACGTGGGACACCGTTGGACAACGTGGGACACCGTTGGACATCGTTGGACACCGTGGGACAACGTGGGACAACGTGGGACAACGTGGGACACCGTTGGACACCGTTGGACATCGTTGGACATCGTTGGACATCGTGGGACACCGTTGGACATCGTTGGACATCGTTGGACACCGTTGGACATCGTTGGACATCGTTGGACATCGTTGGACACCGTTGGACACCGTTGGACACCGTTGGACATCGGTGGACATCGTGGGACACCGTTGGACACAGTTGGACATCGTTGGACACCGTTGGACACCGTGGGACAACGTGGGACAACGTGGGACAACGTGGGACAACGTGGGACAACGTGGGACAACGTGGGACAACGTGGGACAACGTGGGACAACGTGGGACACCGTTGGACACCGTGGGACACCGTTGGACAGCGTGGGACAACGTGGGACAACGTGGGACAACGTGGGACAACGTGGGACACCGTTGGACACCGTGGGACACCGTTGGACACCGTTGGATATCGTTGGACACCGTGGGACAACGTGGGACAACGTGGGACAACGTGGGAAACCATGGAACAACGTGGGACAACGTGGGACAACGTGGAAAAACGTGGGACACCGTTGGACATCGTTGGACACCGTGGGACAACGTGGGACAACGTGGGACACCGTTGGACACCGTTGGACATCGTTGGACACCGTTGGACACCGTGGGACAACGTGGGACAACGTGGGACAACGTGGGACACCGTTGGACATCGTTGGACACCGTGGGACAACGTGGGACAACGTGGGACACCGTTGGACACCGTTGGACATCGTTGGACACCGTTGGACACCGTGGGACAACGTGGGACAACGTGGGACAACGTGGGACAACGTGGGACAACGTGGGACAACGTGGGACAACGTGGGACACCGTTGGACACCGTGGGACACCGTTGGACACCGTTGGACATCGTTGGACATCGTTGGACATCGTTGGACATCGTTGGACACCGTTGGACACCGTTGGACACCGTTGGACACCGTTGGACATCGGTGGACATCGTGGGACACCGTTGGACATCGCTGGACACCGTGGGACAACGTGGGACAACGTGGGACAACGTGGGACAACGTGGGACACCGTTGGACACCGTTGGACATCGTTGGACACCGTTGGACACCGTGGGACAACGTGGGACAACGTGGGACAACGTGGGACAACGTGGGACAACGTGGGACAACGTAGGACAACGTGGGACAACGTGGGACACAGTTGGACACCGTTGGACGTCGTTGGACACCGTTGGACATCGTGGGACAACGTGGGACAACGTGGGACAACGTTGGACACCGTGGGACACCGTTGGACAACGTGGGAAACCATGGAACAACGTGGGACAACGTGGGACACCGTTGGACATCGTTGGGCAACGTGGGACAACGTGGGACAACGTGGGACAACGTGGGACAACGTGGGACAACGTGGGACACCGTTGGACACCGTGGGACACCGTTGGACACCGTTGGACATCGTTGGACACCGTGGGACAACGTGGGACAACGTGGGACACCGTTGGACATCGTTGGACACCGTGGGACAACGTGGGACAACGTGGGACACCGTTGGACACCGTTGGACAACGTGGGACAACGTGGGACAACGTGGGACACCGTTGGACACCGTTGGACACCGTTGGACACCGTTGGACATCGTTGGACACCGTGGGACAACGTGGGACAACGTGGGACAACGTGGGAAACCATGGAACAACGTGGGACAACGTGGGACACCGTTGGACAACGTGGGACAACGTGGGACAACGTGGGACAACGTGGGACAACGTGGGACAACGTGGGACAACGTGGGACAACGTGGGACAACGTGGGACAACGTGGGACACCGTGGGACACCGTGGGACACCGTTGGACAACGTGGGACAACGTGGGACAACGTGGGACAACGTGGGACAACGTGGGACACCGTTGGACACCGTGGGACACCGTTGGACACCGTTGGACATCGTCGGACATCGTTGGACATCGTTGGACACCGTTGGACACCGTTGGACACCGTTGGACACCGTTGGACATCGGGGGACATCGTGGGACACCGTTGGACATCGTTGGACACCGTGGGACAACGTGGGACAACGTGGGACAACGTGGGACAACGTGGGACAACGTGGGACAACGTGGGACAACGTGGGACAACGTGGGACACCGTTGGACACCGTTGGACATCGTTGGACACCGTTGGACACCGTGGGACAACGTGGGACAACGTGGGACAACGTGGGACATCGTGGGACAACGTGGGACAACGTAGGACAACGTGGGACAACGTGGGACACCGTTGGACATCGTTGGACACCGTGGGACAACGTGGGACAACGTGGGACACCGTTGGACACCGTTGGACATCGTTGGACACCGTTGGACACCGTGGGACAACGTGGGACAACGTGGGACAACGTGGGACAACGTGGGACAACGTGGGACAACGTGGGACAACGTGGGACACCGTTGGACACCGTGGGACACCGTTGGACACCGTTGGACATCGTTGGACATCGTTGGACATCGTTGGACATCGTTGGACACCGTTGGACACCGTTGGACACCGTTGGACACCGTTGGACATCGGTGGACATCGTGGGACACCGTTGGACATCGCTGGACACCGTGGGACAACGTGGGACAACGTGGGACAACGTGGGACAACGTGGGACACCGTTGGACACCGTTGGACATCGTTGGACACCGTTGGACACCGTGGGACAACGTGGGACAACGTGGGACAACGTGGGACAACGTGGGACAACGTGGGACAACGTGGGACAACGTGGGACAACGTAGGACAACGTGGGACAACGTGGGACACAGTTGGACACCGTTGGACGTCGTTGGACACCGTTGGACATCGTGGGACAACGTGGGACAACGTGGGACAACGTTGGACACCGTGGGACACCGTTGGACAACGTGGGAAACCATGGAACAACGTGGGACAACGTGGGACACCGTTGGACATCGTTGGGCAACGTGGGACAACGTGGGACAACGTGGGACAACGTGGGACAACGTGGGACAACGTGGGACACCGTTGGACACCGTGGGACACCGTTGGACACCGTTGGACATCGTTGGACACCGTGGGACAACGTGGGACAACGTGGGACACCGTTGGACATCGTTGGACACCGTGGGACAACGTGGGACAACGTGGGACACCGTTGGACACCGTTGGACAACGTGGGACAACGTGGGACAACGTGGGACACCGTTGGACACCGTTGGACACCGTTGGACACCGTTGGACATCGTTGGACACCGTGGGACAACGTGGGACAACGTGGGACAACGTGGGAAACCATGGAACAACGTGGGACAACGTGGGACACCGTTGGACAACGTGGGACAACGTGGGACAACGTGGGACAACGTGGGACAACGTGGGACAACGTGGGACAACGTGGGACAACGTGGGACAACGTGGGACAACGTGGGACACCGTTGGACACCGTGGGACACCGTTGGACAACGTGGGACAACGTGGGACAACGTGGGACAACGTGGGACAACGTGGGACACCGTTGGACACCGTGGGACACCGTTGGACACCGTTGGACATCGTCGGACATCGTTGGACATCGTTGGACACCGTTGGACACCGTTGGACACCGTTGGACACCGTTGGACATCGGTGGACATCGTGGGACACCGTTGGACATCGTTGGACACCGTGGGACAACGTGGGACAACGTGGGACAACGTGGGACAACGTGGGACAACGTGGGACAACGTGGGACAACGTGGGACAACGTGGGACACCGTTGGACACCGTTGGACATCGTTGGACACCGTTGGACACCGTGGGACAACGTGGGACAACGTGGGACAACGTGGGACATCGTGGGACAACGTGGGACAACGTAGGACAACGTGGGACAACGTGGGACACCGTTGGACATCGTTGGACACCGTGGGACAACGTGGGACAACGTGGGACAACGTGGGACAACGTGGGACACCGTTGGACACCGTTGGACATCGTTGGACACCGTTGGACACCGTGGGACAACGTGGGACAACGTGGGACAACGTGGGACAACGTGGGACAACGTGGGACACAGTTGGACACCGTTGGACATCGTTGGACACCGTTGGACACCGTGGGACAACGTGGGACAACGTGGGACAACGTGGGACAACGTGGGACAACGTGGGACAACGTGGGACAACGTGGGACACAGTTGGACACCGTTGGACATCGTTGGACACCGTTGGACACCGTGGGACAACGTGGGACAACGTGGGACAACGTGGGACAACGTGGGACAACGTGGGACAACGTGGGACACCGTTGGACAACGTGGGACACCGTTGGACATCGTTGGACATCGTTGGACATCGTTGGACATCGTTGGACACCGTTGGACACCGTTGGACACCGCTGGACACCGTTGGACATCGGTGGACATCGTGGGACACAGTTGGACACCGTTGGACATCGTTGGACACAGTGGGACAACGTGGGCAACGTGGGACACCGTTGGACACCGTTGGACACCGTTGGACACCGTTGGACATCGTTGGACACCGTGGGACAACGTGGGACAACGTGGGACAACGTGGGAAACAATGGAACAACGTGGGACAACGTGGGACACCGTTGGACATCGTTGGGCAACGTGGGACAACGTGGGACAACGTGGGACAACGTGGGACAACGTGGGACAACGTGGGACACCGTTGGACACCGTGGGACACCGTTGGACACCGTTGGACATCGTTGGACACCGTGGGACAACGTGGGACAACGTGGGACAACGTGGGACAACGTGGGACACCGTTGGACAACGTGGGACACCGTTGGACATCGTTGGACATCGTTGGACATCGTTGGACATCGTTGGACACCGTTGGACACCGTTGGACACCGTTGGACATCGGTGGACATCGTGGGACACAGTTGGACACCGTTGGACATCGTTGGACACAGTGGGACAACGTGGGACAACGTGGGACACCGTTGGACACCGTTGGACACCGTTGGACACCGTTGGACATCGTTGGACACCGTGGGACAACGTGGGACAACGTGGGACAACGTGGGACACCGTTGGACAACTTGGGACACCGTTGGACATCGTTGGACATCGTTGGACATCGTTGGACATCGTTGGACACCGTTGGACACCGTTGGACACCGTTGGACACCGTTGGACATCGGTGGACATCGTGGGACACAGTTGGACACCGTTGGACATCGTTGGACACCGTGGGACAACGTGGGACAACGTGGGACACCGTTGGACACCGTTGGACACCGTTGGACACCGTTGGACATCGTTGGACACCGTTGGACACCGTGGGACAACGTGGGACAACGTGGGACAACGTGGGACAACGTGGGACAACGTGGGACAACGTGGGACACCGTTGGACATCGTTGGACATCGTTGGACACCGTTGGACATCGTTGGACATCGTTGGACATCGTTGGACACCGTTGGACACCGTTGGACACCGTTGGACACCGTTGGACATCGGTGGACATCGTGGGACACCGTTGGACACCGTTGGACACCGTTGGACACCGTTGGACACCGTTGGACATCGGTGGACATCGTGGGACACCGTTGGACATCGTTGGACACCGTGGGACACCGTGGGACAACGTGGGACAACGTGGGACAACGTGGGACAACGTGGGACAACGTGGGACACCGTTGGACAACGTGGGACAACGTGGGACAACGTGGGACAACGTGGGACACCGTTGGACACCGTTGGACATCGTTGGACACCGTTGGACACCGTGGGACAACGTGGGACAACGTGGGACAACGTGGGACAACGTAGGACAACGTGGGACAACGTGGGACACCGTTGGACATCGTTGGACACCGTGGGACAACGTGGGACAACGTGGGACAACGTGGGACAACGTGGGACAACGTGGGACAACGTGGGACATCGTTGGACACCGTTGGACATCGTTGGACACCGTGGGACAACGTGGGACATCGTTGGACACCGTGGGACAACGTGGGACAACGTGGGACAACGTGGGACACCGTTGGACATCTTTGGACACCGTTGGACACCGTGGGACAACGTGGGACAACGTGGGACAACGTGGGACAACGTGGGACAACGTGGGACAACGTGGGACAACGTGGGACACCGTTGGACATCGTTGGACATCGTTGGACACCGTTGGACATCGTTGGACATCGTTGGACATCGTTGGACACCGTTGGACACCGTTGGACACCGTTGGACACCGTTGGACATCGGTGGACATCGTGGGACACCGTTGGACACCGTTGGACACCGTTGGACACCGTTGGACACCGTTGGACATCGGTGGACATCGTGGGACACCGTTGGACATCGTTGGACACCGTGGGACAACGTGGGACAACGTGGGACAACGTGGGACAACGTGGGACAACGTGGGACAACGTGGGACACCGTTGGACAACGTGGGACAACGTGGGACAACGTGGGACAACGTGGGACACCGTTGGACACCGTTGGACATCGTTGGACACCGTTGGACACCGTGGGACAACGTGGGACAACGTGGGACAACGTGGGACAACGTAGGACAACGTGGGACAACGTGGGACACCGTGGGACATCGTTGGACACCGTGGGACAACGTGGGACAACGTGGGACAACGTGGGACAACGTGGGACAACGTGGGACAACGTGGGACATCGTTGGACACCGTTGGACAACGTTGGACACCGTGGGACAACGTGGGACAACGTGGGACAACGTGGGACAACGTGGGACAACGTGGGACAACGTGGGACAACGTGGGACAACGTGGGACACCGTTGGACATCGTTGGACACCGTGGGACAACGTGGGACAACGTGGGACAACGTGGGACACCGTTGGACACCGTTGGACATCGTGGGACAACGTGGGACATCGTGGGACAACGTGGGACAACGTGGGACAACGTGGGACACCGTTGGACATCGTTGGACACCGTGGGACAACGTGGGACAACGTGGGACAACGTGGGACATCGTGGGACAACGTGGGACAACGTGGGACAACGTGGGACAACGTGGGACAACGTGGGACAACGTGGGACAACGTGGGACATCGTGGGACAACGTGGGACAACGTGGGACAACGTGGGACAACGTGGGACACCGTTGGACAACTTGGGACACCGTTGGACATCGTTGGACATCGTTGGACATCGTTGGACATCGTTGGACACCGTTGGACACCGTTGGACACCGTTGGACACCGTTGGACATCGGTGGACATCGTGGGACACAGTTGGACACCGTTGGACATCGTTGGACACCGTGGGACAACGTGGGACAACGTGGGACACCGTTGGACACCGTTGGACACCGTTGGACATCGTTGGACACCGTGGGACACCGTGGGACATCGTTGGACACCGTGGGACAACGTGGGACATCGTTGGACACCGTTGGACATCGTTGGACACCGTGGGACAACGTGGGACATCGTTGGACACCGTGGGACAACGTGGGACAACGTGGGACAACGTGGGACACCGTTGGACATCTTTGGACATCGTTGGACACCGTTGGACACCGTGGGACAACGTGGGACAACGTGGGACAACGTGGGACAACGTGGGACAACGTGGGACAACGTGGGACAACGTGGGACAACGTGAGACATCGTGGGACAACGTGGGACAACGTGGGACAACGTGGGACAACGTGGGACACCGTTGGACAACGTGGGACACCGTTGGACATCGTTGGACACCGTGGGACAACGTGGGACAACGTGGGACAACGTGGGACACCGTTGGACACCGTTGGACATCGTTGGACAACGTGGGACAACGTGGGACAACGTGGGACAACGTGGGACACCGTTGGACACCGTTGGACATCGTTGGACACCGTTGGACACCGTGGGACAACGTGGGACAACGTGGGACAACGTGGGACAACGTGGGACAACGTGGGACACAGTTGGACACCGTTGGACATCGTTGGACACCGTTGGACACCGTGGGACAACGTGGGACAACGTGGGACAACGTGGGACAACGTGGGACAACGTGGGACAACGTGGGACAACGTGGGACACAGTTGGACACCGTTGGACATCGTTGGACACCGTTGGACACCGTGGGACAACGTGGGACAACGTGGGACAACGTGGGACAACGTGGGACAACGTGGGACAACGTGGGACACCGTTGGACAACGTGGGACACCGTTGGACATCGTTGGACATCGTTGGACATCGTTGGACATCGTTGGACACCGTTGGACACCGTTGGACACCGTTGGACACCGTTGGACATCGGTGGACATCGTGGGACACAGTTGGACACCGTTGGACATCGTTGGACACAGTGGGACAACGTGGGCAACGTGGGACACCGTTGGACACCGTTGGACACCGTTGGACACCGTTGGACATCGTTGGACACCGTGGGACAACGTGGGACAACGTGGGACAACGTGGGAAACCATGGAACAACGTGGGACAACGTGGGACACCGTTGGACATCGTTGGGCAACGTGGGACAACGTGGGACAACGTGGGACAACGTGGGACAACGTGGGACAACGTGGGACACCGTTGGACACCGTGGGACACCGTTGGACACCGTTGGACATCGTTGGACACCGTGGGACAACGTGGGACAACGTGGGACAACGTGGGACAACGTGGGACACCGTTGGACAACGTGGGACACCGTTGGACATCGTTGGACATCGTTGGACATCGTTGGACATCGTTGGACACCGTTGGACACCGTTGGACACCGTTGGACATCGGTGGACATCGTGGGACACAGTTGGACACCGTTGGACATCGTTGGACACAGTGGGACAACGTGGGACAACGTGGGACACCGTTGGACACCGTTGGACACCGTTGGACACCGTTGGACATCGTTGGACACCGTGGGACAACGTGGGACAACGTGGGACAACGTGGGACACCGTTGGACAACTTGGGACACCGTTGGACATCGTTGGACATCGTTGGACATCGTTGGACATCGTTGGACACCGTTGGACACCGTTGGACACCGTTGGACACCGTTGGACATCGTTGGACATCGTGGGACACAGTTGGACACCGTTGGACATCGTTGGACACCGTGGGACAACGTGGGACAACGTGGGACACCGTTGGACACCGTTGGACACCGTTGGACACCGTTGGACATCGTTGGACACCGTTGGACACCGTGGGACAACGTGGGACAACGTGGGACAACGTGGGACAACGTGGGACAACGTGGGACAACGTGGGACACCGTTGGACATCGTTGGACATCGTTGGACACCGTTGGACATCGTTGGACATCGTTGGACATCGTTGGACACCGTTGGACACCGTTGGACACCGTTGGACACCGTTGGACATCGGTGGACATCGTGGGACACCGTTGGACACCGTTGGACACCGTTGGACACCGTTGGACACCGTTGGACATCGGTGGACATCGTGGGACACCGTTGGACATCGTTGGACACCGTGGGACAACGTGGGACAACGTGGGACAACGTGGGACACCGTTGGACAACGTGGGACAACGTGGGACAACGTGGGACAACGTGGGACACCGTTGGACACCGTTGGACATCGTTGGACACCGTTGGACACCGTGGGACAACGTGGGACAACGTGGGACAACGTGGGACAACGTAGGACAACGTGGGACAACGTGGGACACCGTTGGACATCGTTGGACACCGTGGGACAACGTGGGACAACGTGGGACAACGTGGGACAACGTGGGACAACGTGGGACAACGTGGGACATCGTTGGACACCGTTGGACATCGTTGGACACCGTGGGACAACGTGGGACATCGTTGGACACCGTGGGACAACGTGGGACAACGTGGGACAACGTGGGACACCGTTGGACATCTTTGGACACCGTTGGACACCGTGGGACAACGTGGGACAACGTGGGACAACGTGGGACAACGTGGGACAACGTGGGACAACGTGGGACAACGTGGGACACCGTTGGACATCGTTGGACATCGTTGGACACCGTTGGACATCGTTGGACATCGTTGGACATCGTTGGACACCGTTGGACACCGTTGGACACCGTTGGACACCGTTGGACATCGGTGGACATCGTGGGACACCGTTGGACACCGTTGGACACCGCTGGACACCGTTGGACACCGTTGGACATCGGTGGACATCGTGGGACACCGTTGGACATCGTTGGACACCGTGGGACAACGTGGGACAACGTGGGACAACGTGGGACAACGTGGGACAACGTGGGACAACGTGGGACACCGTTGGACAACGTGGGACAACGTGGGACAACGTGGGACAACGTGGGACACCGTTGGACACCGTTGGACATCGTTGGACACCGTTGGACACCGTGGGACAACGTGGGACAACGTGGGACAACGTGGGACAACGTAGGACAACGTGGGACAACGTGGGACACCGTTGGACATCGTTGGACACCGTGGGACAACGTGGGACAACGTGGGACAACGTGGGACAACGTGGGACAACGTGGGACAACGTGGGACATCGTTGGACACCGTTGGACATCGTTGGACACCGTGGGACAACGTGGGACAACGTGGGACAACGTGGGACAACGTGGGACAACGTGGGACAACGTGGGACAACGTGGGACAACGTGGGACACCGTTGGACATCGTTGGACACCGTGGGACAACGTGGGACAACGTGGGACAACGTGGGACACCGTTGGACACCGTTGGACATCGTGGGACAACGTGGGACATCGTGGGACAACGTGGGACAACGTGGGACAACGTGGGACACCGTTGGACATCGTTGGACACCGTGGGACAACGTGGGACAACGTGGGACAACGTGGGACATCGTGGGACAACGTGGGACAACGTGGGACAACGTGGGACAACGTGGGACAACGTGGGACAACGTGGGACAACGTGGGACATCGTGGGACAACGTGGGACAACGTGGGACAACGTGGGACAACGTGGGACACCGTTGGACAACTTGGGACACCGTTGGACATCGTTGGACATCGTTGGACATCGTTGGACATCGTTGGACACCGTTGGACACCGTTGGACACCGTTGGACACCGTTGGACATCGGTGGACATCGTGGGACACAGTTGGACACCGTTGGACATCGTTGGACACCGTGGGACAACGTGGGACAACGTGGGACACCGTTGGACACCGTTGGACACCGTTGGACATCGTTGGACACCGTGGGACACCGTGGGACATCGTTGGACACCGTGGGACAACGTGGGACATCGTTGGACACCGTTGGACATCGTTGGACACCGTGGGACAACGTGGGACATCGTTGGACACCGTGGGACAACGTGGGACAACGTGGGACAACGTGGGACACCGTTGGACATCTTTGGACACCGTTGGACACCGTGGGACAACGTGGGACAACGTGGGACAACGTGGGACAACGTGGGACAACGTGGGACAACGTGGGACACCGTTGGACATCGTTGGACATCGTTGGACACCGTTGGACATCGTTGGACATCGTTGGACATCGTTGGACACCGTTGGACACCGTTGGACACCGTTGGACACCGTTGGACATCGGTGGACATCGTGGGACACCGTTGGACACCGTTGGACACCGTTGGACACCGTGGGACACCGTTGGACATCGTTGGACACCGTGGGACAACGTGGGACAACGTGGGACAACGTGGGACAACGTGGGACAACGTGGGACAACGTGGGACACCGTTGGACAACGTGGGACAACGTGGGACAACGTGGGACAACGTGGGACACCGTTGGACACCGTTGGACATCGTTGGACACCGTTGGACACCGTGGGACAACGTGGGACAACGTGGGACAACGTGGGACAACGTGGGACAACGTGGGACAACGTGGGACATCGTTGGACACCGTTGGACATCGTTGGACACCGTGGGACAACGTGGGACAACGTGGGACAACGTGGGACAACGTGGGACAACGTGGGACAACGTGGGACAACGTGGGACAACGTGGGACATCGTTGGACATCGTTGGACACCGTGGGACAACGTGGGACAACGTGGGACAACGTGGGACACCGTTGGACACCGTTGGACATCGTTGGACACCGTTGGACACCGTGGGACAACGTGGGACAACGTGGGACAACGTGGGACAACGTGGGACAACGTGGGACAACGTGGGACAACGTGGGACACCGTTGGACATCGTTGGACACCGTGGGACAACGTGGGACAACGTGGGACACCGTTGAACACCGTTGGACACCGTTGGACACCGTTGGACATCGTTGGACACCGTGGGACAACGTGGGACAACGTGGGACAACGTGGGAAACCATGGAACAACGTGGGACAACGTGGGACACCGTTGGACATCGTTGGGCAACGTGGGACAACGTGGGACAACGTGGGACAACGTGGGACAACGTGGGACAACGTGGGACAACGTGGGACAACGTGGGACAACGTGGGACAACGTGGGACAACGTGGGACAACGTGGGACAACGTGGGACAACGTGGGACAACGTGGGACAACGTGGGACAACGTGGGACATCGTGGGACAACGTGGGACAACGTGGGACAACGTGGGACAACGTGGGACACTGTTGGACAACGTGGGACACCGTTGGACATCGTTGGACACCGTGGGACAACGTGGGACAACGTGGGACAACGTGGGACAACGTGGGACAACGTGGGACAACGTGGGACAACGTGGGACAACGTGGGACAACGTGGGACATCGTGGGACAACGTGGGACAACGTGGGACAACGTGGGACAACGTGGGACACCGTTGGACATCGTTGGACACCGTGGGACAACGTGGGACAACGTGGGGCAACGTGGGACACCGTTGGACACCGTTGGACATCGTTGGACACCGTTGGACACCGTGGGACAACGTGGGACAACGTGGGACAACGTGGGACAACGTGGGACAACGTGGGACAACGTGGGACAACGTGGGACAACGTGAGACATCGTGGGACAACGTGGGACAACGTGGGACAACGTGGGACAACGTGGGACACCGTTGGACAACGTGGGACACCGTTGGACATCGTTGGACACCGTGGGACAACGTGGGACAACGTGGGACAACGTGGGACACCGTTGGACACCGTTGGACATCGTTGGACATCGTTGGACATCGTGGGACACGGTTGGACATCGTTGGACATCGTTGGACACCGTTGGACACTGTTGGACAACGTGGGACACCGTTGGACATCGTTGGACACCGTGGGACAACGTGGGACAACGTGGGACAACGTGGGACAACGTGGGACAACGTGGGACAACGTGGGACAACGTGGGACAACGTGGGACAACGTGGGACATCGTGGGACAACGTGGGACAACGTGGGACAACGTGGGACAACGTGGGACACCGTTGGACATCGTTGGACACCGTGGGACAACGTGGGACAACGTGGGACAACGTGGGACACCGTTGGACACCGTTGGACATCGTTGGACACCGTTGGACACCGTGGGACAACGTGGGACAACGTGGGACAACGTGGGACAACGTGGGACAACGTGGGACAACGTGGGACAACGTGAGACATCGTGGGACAACGTGGGACAACGTGGGACAACGTGGGACAACGTGGGACACCGTTGGACAACGTGGGACACCGTTGGACATCGTTGGACACCGTGGGACAACGTGGGACAACGTGGGACAACGTGGGACACCGTTGGACACCGTTGGACATCGTTGGACATCGTTGGACATCGTGGGACACCGTTGGACATCGTTGGACATCGTTGGACACCGTTGGACATCGTTGGACATCGTTGGACATCGTTGGACACCGTTGGACACCGTTGGACACCGTTGGACACCGTTGGACATCGGTGGACATCGTGGGACACCGTTGGACACAGTTGGACATCGTTGGACACCGTTGGACACCGTGGGACAACGTGGGACAACGTGGGACAACGTGGGACAACGTGGGACAACGTGGGACAACGTGGGACAACGTGGGACAACGTGGGACAACGTGGGACAACGTGGGACACCGTTGGACACCGTGGGACACCGTTGGACAGCGTGGGACAACGTGGGACAACGTGGGACAACGTGGGACAACGTGGGACACCGTTGGACACCGTGGGACACCGTTGGACACCGTTGGATATCGTTGGACACCGTGGGACAACGTGGGACAACGTGGGACAACGTGGGAAACCGTGGGACAACGTGGGACAACGTGGGACAACGTGGAAAAACGTGGGACACCGTTGGACATCGTTGGACACCGTGGGACAACGTGGGACAACGTGGGACACCGTTGGACACCGTTGGACATCGTTGGACACCGTTGGACACCGTGGGACAACGTGGGACAACGTGGGACAACGTCGGACACCGTTGGACATCGTTGGACACCGTGGGACAACGTGGGACAACGTGGGACACCGTTGGACACCGTTGGACATCGTTGGACACCGTTGGACACCGTGGGACAACGTGGGACAACGTGGGACAACGTGGGACAACGTGGGACAACGTGGGACAACGTGGGACAACGTGGGACACCGTTGGACACCGTGGGACACCGTTGGACACCGTTGGACATCGTTGGACATCGTTGGACATCGTTGGACATCGTTGGACATCGTTGGACACCGTTGGACACCGTTGGACACCGTTGGACACCGTTGGACATCGGTGGACATCGTGGGACACCGTTGGACATCGCTGGACACCGTGGGACAACGTGGGACAACGTGGGACAACGTGGGACAACGTGGGACACCGTTGGACACCGTTGGACATCGTTGGACACCGTTGGACACCGTGGGACAACGTGGGACAACGTCGGACAACGTGGGACAACGTGGGACAACGTGGGACAACGTGGGACAACGTGGGACACCGTTGGACACCGTGGGACACCGTTGGACACCGTTGGACATCGTTGGACATCGTTGGACATCGTTGGACATCGTTGGACATCGTTGGACACCGTTGGACACCGTTGGACACCGTTGGACACCGTTGGACATCGGTGGACATCGTGGGACACCGTTGGACATCGCTGGACACCGTGGGACAACGTGGGACAACGTGGGACAACGTGGGACAACGTGGGACACCGTTGGACACCGTTGGACATCGTTGGACACCGTTGGACACCGTGGGACAACGTGGGACAACGTCGGACAACGTGGGACAACGTGGGACAACGTGGGACAACGTAGGACAACGTGGGACAACGTGCGACACAGTTGGACACCGTTGGACGTAGTTGGACACCGTTGGACATCGTGGGACAACGTGGGACAACGTGGGACAACGTTGGACACCGTGGGACACCGTTGGACAACGTGGGAAACCATGGAACAACGTGGGACAACGTGGGACACCGTTGGACATCGTTGGGCAACGTGGGACAACGTGGGACAACGTGGGACAACGTGGGACAACGTGGGACAACGTGGGACACCGTTGGACACCGTGGGACACCGTTGGACACCGTTGGACATCGTTGGACACCGTGGGACAACGTGGGACAACGTGGGACACCGTTGGACATCGTTGGACACCGTGGGACAACGTGGGACAACGTGGGACACCGTTGGACACCGTTGGACAACGTGGGACAACGTGGGACAACGTGGGACACCGTTGGACACCGTTGGACACCGTTGGACACCGTTGGACATCGTTGGACACCGTGGGACAACGTGGGACAACGTGGGACAACGTGGGAAACCATGGAACAACGTGGGACAACGTGGGACACCGTTGGACAACGTGGGACAACGTGGGACAACGTGGGACAACGTGGGACAACGTGGGACAACGTGGGACACCGTTGGACACCGTTGGACATCGTTGGACACCGTTGGACACCGTGGGACAACGTGGGACAACGTGGGACAACGTGGGACATCGTGGGACAACGTGGGACAACGTAGGACACCGTTGGACAACGTGGGACACCGTTGGACACCGTGGGACACCGTTGGACAACGTGGGACAACGTGGGACAACGTGGGACAACGTGGGACAACGTGGGACACCGTTGGACACCGTGGGACACCGTTGGACACCGTTGGACATCGTCGGACATCGTTGGACATCGTTGGACACCGTTGGACACCGTTGGACACCGTTGGACACCGTTGGACATCGGTGGACATCGTGGGACACCGTTGGACATCGTTGGACACCGTGGGACAACGTGGGACAACGTGGGACAACGTGGGACAACGTGGGACAACGTGGGACAACGTGGGACACCGTTGGACACCGTTGGACATCGTTGGACACCGTTGGACACCGTGGGACAACGTGGGACAACGTGGGACAACGTGGGACATCGTGGGACAACGTGGGACAACGTAGGACAACGTGGGACAACGTGGGACACCGTTGGACATCGTTGGACACCGTGGGACAACGTGGGACAACGTGGGACAACGTGGGACAACGTGGGACACCGTTGGGCACCGTTGGACATCGTTGGACACCGTTGGACACCGTGGGACAACGTGGGACAACGTGGGACAACGTGGGACAACGTGGGACAACGTGGGACAACGTAGGACAACGTGGGACAACGTGGGACACCGTTGGACATCGTTGGACAACGTGGGACATCGTGGGACAACGTGGGACAACGTGGGACAACGTGGGACAACGTGGGACACAGTTGGACACCGTTGGACATCGTTGGACACCGTGGGACAACGTGGGACAACGTGGGACAACGTGGGACAACGTGGGACAACGTGGGACAACGTGGGACAACGTGGGACACAGTTGGACACCGTTGGACATCGTTGGACACCGTTGGACACCGTGGGACAACGTGGGACAACGTGGGACAACGTGGGACAACGTGGGACAACGTGGGACAACGTGGGACATCGTTGGACACCGTTGGACATCGTTGGACACCGTTGGACACCGTGGGACAACGTGGGACAACGTGGGACAACGTGGGACAACGTGGGACAACGTGGGACAACGTGGGACAACGTGGGACAACGTGGGACATCGTGGGACAACGTGGGACAACGTGGGAGAACGTGGGACAACGTGGGACAACGTGGGACAACGTGGGACATCGTGGGACAACGTGGGACAACGTGGGACAACGTGGGACAACGTGGGACACCGTTGGACAACGTGGGACACCGTTGGACATCGTTGGACATCGTTGGACATCGTTGGACATCGTTGGACACCGTTGGACACCGTTGGACACCGTTGGACACCGTTGGACATCGGTGGACATCGTGGGACACAGTTGGACACCGTTGGACATCGTTGGACACCGTGGGACAACGTGGGACAACGTGGGACACCGTTGGACACCGTTGGACACCGTTGGACACCGTTGGACATCGTTGGACACCGTGGGACAACGTGGGACAACGTGGGACAACGTGGGAAACAATGGAACAACGTGGGACAACGTGGGACACCGTTGGACATCGTTGGGCAACGTGGGACAACGTGGGACAACGTGGGACAACGTGGGACAACGTGGGACAACGTGGGACACCGTTGGACACCGTGGGACACCGTTGGACACCGTTGGACATCGTTGGACACCGTGGGACAACGTGGGACAACGTGGGACAACGTGGGACAACGTGGGACAACGTGGGACAACGTGGGACAACGTGGGACAACGTGGGACAACGTGGGACATCGGTGGACATCGTGGGACACCGTTGGACACAGTTGGACATCGTTGGACACCGTTGGACACCGTGGGACAACGTGGGACAACGTGGGACAACGTGGGACAACGTGGGACAACGTGGGACAACGTGGGACACCGTTGGACACCGTGGGACACCGTTGGACACCGTTGGACATCGTTGGACACCGTGGGACAACGTGGGACAACGTGGGAAACCATGGAACAACGTGGGACAACGTGGGACAACGTGGGAAAACGTGGGACACCGTTGGACATCGTTGGACACCGTGGGACAACGTGGGACAACGTGGGATACCGTTGGACACCGTTGGACATCGTTGGACACCGTTGGACACCGTGGGACAACGTGGGACACCGTTGGACATCGTTGGACACCGTGGGACAACGTGGGACAACGTGGGACAACGTGGGACACCGTTGGACACCGTTGGACATCGTTGGACACCGTTGGACACCGTGGGACAACGTGGGACAACGTGGGACAACGTGGGACAACGTGGGACAACGTGGGACAACGTGGGACAACGTGGGACAACGTGGGACAACGTGGGACATCGTGGGACAACGTGGGACAACGTGGGACAACGTGGGACAACGTGGGACACCGTTGGACAACTTGGGACACCGTTGGACATCGTTGGACATCGTTGGACATCGTTGGACATCGTTGGACACCGTTGGACACCGTTGGACACCGTTGGACACCGTTGGACATCGGTGGACATCGTGGGACACAGTTGGACACCGTTGGACATCGTTGGACACCGTGGGACAACGTGGGACAACGTGGGACACCGTTGGACACCGTTGGACACCGTTGGACACCGTTGGACATCGTTGGACACCGTTGGACACCGTGGGACAACGTGGGACAACGTGGTGCAACGTGGGACAACGTGGGACAACGTGGGACAACGTGGCACATCGTTGGACACCGTTGGACATCGTTGGACACCGTGGGACAACGTGGGACATCGTTGGACACCGTGGGACAACGTGGGACATCGTTGGACACCGTTGGACATCGTTGGACACCGTGGGACAAAGTGGGACATCGTTGGACACCGTGGGACAACGTGGGACAACGTGGGACAACGTGGGACACCGTTGGACATCTTTGGACACCGTTGGACACCGTGGGACAACGTGGGACAACGTGGGACAACGTGGGACAACGTGGGACAACGTGGGACAACGTGGGACAACGTGGGACACCGTTGGACATCGTTGGACATCGTTGGACACCGTTGGACATCGTTGGACATCGTTGGACATCGTTGGACACCGTTGGACACCGTTGGACACCGTTGGACACCGTTGGACATCGGTGGACATCGTGGGACACCGTTGGACACCGTTGGACACCGTTGGACACCGTTGGACACCGTTGGACATCGGTGGACATCGTGGGACACCGTTGGACATCGTTGGACACCGTGGGACAACGTGGGACAACGTGGGACAACGTGGGACAACGTGGGACAACGTGGGACACCGTTGGACAACGTGGGACAACGTGGGACAACGTGGGACAACGTGGGACACCGTTGGACACCGTTGGACATCGTTGGACACCGTTGGACACCGTGGGACAACGTGGGACAACGTGGGACAACGTGGGACAACGTGGGACAACGTGGGACAACGTAGGACAACGTGGGACAACGTGGGACACCGTTGGACATCGTTGGACAACGTGGGACATCGTGGGACAACGTGGGACAACGTGGGACAACGTGGGACAACGTGGGACACAGTTGGACACCGTTGGACATCGTTGGACACCGTTGGACACCGTGGGACAACGTGGGACAACGTGGGACAACGTGGGACACCGTTGGACACCGTGGGACACCGTTGGACACCGTTGGACATCGTTGGACACCGTGGGACACCGTGGGACAACGTGGGACAACGTGGGACAACGTGGGACACCGTTGGACACCGTTGGACATCGTTGGACATCGTTGGACATCGTGGGACACCGTTGGACATCGTTGGACATCGTTGGACACCGTTGGACATCGTTGGACATCGTTGGACATCGTTGGACACCGTTGGACACCGTTGGACACCGTTGGACACCGTTGGACATCGGTGGACATCGTGGGACACCGTTGGACACAGTTGGACATCGTTGGACACCGTTGGACACCGTGGGACAACGTGGGACAACGTGGGACAACGTGGGACAACGTGGGACAACGTGGGACAACGTGGGACAACGTGGGACAACGTGGGACACCGTTGGACACCGTTGGACACCGTTGGACACCGTTGGACACCGTTGGACATCGTTGGACACCGTGGGACAACGTGGGACAACGTGGGACAACGTGGGAAACAATGGAACAACGTGGGACAACGTGGGACACCGTTGGACATCGTTGGGCAACGTGGGACAACGTGGGACAACGTGGGACAACGTGGGACAACGTGGGACAACGTGGGACACCGTTGGACACCGTGGGACACCGTTGGACACCGTTGGACATCGTTGGACACCGTGGGACAACGTGGGACAACGTGGGACAACGTGGGACAACGTGGGACAACGTGGGACAACGTGGGACAACGTGGGACAACGTGGGACAACGTGGGACAACGTGGGACAACGTGGGACATCGTGGGACAACGTGGGACAACGTGGGACAACGTGGGACACCGTTGGACATCGTTGGACACCGTGGGACAACGTGGGACAACGTGGGACAACGTGGGACACCGTTGGACACCGTTGGACATCGTTGGACACCTTTGGACACCGTGGGACAACGTGGGACAACGTGGGACAACGTGGGACAACGTGGGACACCGTTGGACAACGTGGGACACAGTTGGACACCGTTGGACATCGTTGGACACCGTTGGACACCGTGGGACAACGTGGGACAACGTGGGACAACGTGGGACAACGTGGGACAACGTGGGACAACGTGGGACAACGTGGGACACAGTTGGACACCGTTGGACAGCGTTGGACACCGTTGGACACCGTGGGACAACGTGGGACAACGTGGGACAACGTGGGACAACGTGGGACAACGTGGGACAACGTGGGACATCGTTGGACACCGTTGGACATCGTTGGACACCGTTGGACACCGTGGGACAACGTGGGACAACGTGGGACAACGTGGGACAACGTGGGACAACGTGGGACAACGTGGGACAACGTGGGACAACGTGGGACATCGTGGGACAACGTGGGACAACGTGGGATAACGTGGGACAACGTGGGACAACGTGGGACAACGTGGGACAACGTGGGACACAGTTGGACACCGTTGGACATCGTTGGACACCGTTGGACACCGTGGGACAACGTGGGACAACGTGGGACAACGTGGGACATCGTTGGACATCGTTGAACATCGTTGGACACCGTTGGACACCGTTGGACACCGTTGGACATCGTTGGACACCGTTGGACACCGTGGGACAACGTGGGACAACGTGGGACAACGTGGGACAACGTGGGACAACGTGGGACATCGTTGGACACCGTTGGACATCGTTGGACACCGTTGGACACCGTGGGACAACGTGGGACAACGTGGGACAACGTGGGACAACGTGGGACAACGTGGGACAACGTGGGACAACGTGGGACAACGTGGGACATCGTGGGACAACGTGGGACAACGTGGGATAACGTGGGACAACGTGGGACAACGTGGGACAACGTGGGACATCGTGGGAAACGTGGGACAACGTGGGACAACGTGGGACAACGTGGGACACCGTTGGACAACGTGGGACACCGTTGGACATCGTTGGACATCGTTGGACATCGTTGAACATCGTTGGACACCGTTGGACACCGTTGGACACCGTTGGACACCGTTGGACATCGGTGGACATCGTGGGACACAGTTGGACACCGTTGGACATCGTTGGACACAGTGGGACAACGTGGGACAACGTGGGACACCGTTGGACACCGTTGGACACCGTTGGACACCGTTGGACATCGTTGGACACCGTGGGACAACGTGGGACAACGTGGGACAACGTGGGACAACGTGGGAAACAATGGAACAACGTGGGACAACGTGGGACACCGTTGGACATCGTTGGGCAACGTGGGACAACGTGGGACAACGTGGGACAACGTGGGACAACGTGGGACAACGTGGGACACCGTTGGACACCGTGGGACACCGTTGGACACCGTTGGACATCGTTGGACACCGTGGGACAACGTGGGACAACGTGGGACAACGTGGGACAACGTGGGACAACGTGGGACAACGTGGGACAACGTGGGACAACGTGGGACAACGTGGGACAACGTGGGACAACGTGGGACATCGTGGGACAACGTGGGACAACGTGGGACAACGTGGGACACCGTTGGACATCGTTGGACACCGTGGGACAACGTGGGACAACGTGGGACAACGTGGGACACCGTTGGACACCGTTGGACACCGTGGGACAACGTGGGACAACGTGGGACAACGTGGGACAACGTGGGACAACGTGGGACAACGTGGGACAACGTGGGACAACGTGGGACATCGTGGGACAACGTGGGACAACGTGGGACAACGTGGGACAACGTGGGACACCGTTGGACAACGTGGGACACCGTTGGACATCGTTGGACACCGTGGGACAACGTGGGACAACGTGGGACAACGTGGGACACCGTTGGACACCGTTGGACATCGTTGGACATCGTTGGACATCGTGGGACACCGTTGGA
This sequence comes from Bombus terrestris, assembly GCF_910591885.1. Classification (NCBI taxonomy): domain Eukaryota; kingdom Metazoa; phylum Arthropoda; class Insecta; order Hymenoptera; family Apidae; genus Bombus; species Bombus terrestris. The sequence continues at coordinate 122,788 of NW_025963582.1, read as the reverse complement.
CATCGTTGGACATCGTTGGACACCGTTGGACATCGTTGGACATCGTTGGACATCGTTGGACACCGTTGGACACCGTTGGACACCGTTGGACACCGTTGGACATCGGTGGACATCGTGGGACACCGTTGGACACAGTTGGACATCGTTGGACACCGTTGGACACCGTGGGACAACGTGGGACAACGTGGGACAACGTGGGACACCGTTGGACACCGTGGGACACCGTTGGACACCGTTGGACATCGTTGGACACCGTGGGACAACGTGGGACAACGTGGGAAACCATGGAACAACGTGGGACAACGTGGGACAACGTGGGAAAACGTGGGACACCGTTGGACATCGTTGGACACCGTGGGACAACGTGGGACAACGTGGGATACCGTTGGACACCGTTGGACATCGTTGGACACCGTTGGACACCGTGGGACAGCGTGGGACACCGTTGGACATCGTTGGACACCGTGGGACAACGTGGGACAACGTGGGACAACGTGGGACACCGTTGGACACCGTTGGACATCGTTGGACACCGTTGGACACCGTGGGACAACGTGGGACAACGTGGGACAACGTGGGACAACGTGGGACAACGTGGGACAACGTGGGACAACGTGGGACAACGTGGGACAACGTGGGACATCGTGGGACAACGTGGGACAACGTGGGACAACGTGGGACAACGTGGGACACCGTTGGACAACTTGGGACACCGTTGGACATCGTTGGACATCGTTGGACATCGTTGGACATCGTTGGACACCGTTGGACACCGTTGGACACCGTTGGACACCGTTGGACATCGGTGGACATCGTGGGACACAGTTGGACACCGTTGGACATCGTTGGACACCGTGGGACAACGTGGGACAACGTGGGACACCGTTGGACACCGTTGGACACCGTTGGACACCGTTGGACATCGTTGGACACCGTTGGACACCGTGGGACAACGTGGGACAACGTGGGACAACGTGGGACAACGTGGGACAACGTGGGACAACGTGGGACATCGTTGGACACCGTTGGACATCGTTGGACACCGTGGGACAACGTGGGACATCGTTGGACACCGTGGGACAACGTGGGACATCGTTGGACACCGTTGGACATCGTTGGACACCGTGGGACAACGTGGGACACCGTTGGACACCGTTGGACATCGTTGGACACCGTTGGACACCGTGGGACAACGTGGGACAACGTGGGACAACGTGGGACAACGTGGGACAACGTGGGACAACGTGGGACAACGTGGGACAACGTGGGACAACGTGGGACATCGTGGGACAACGTGGGACAACGTGGGACAACGTGGGACAACGTGGGACACCGTTGGACAACTTGGGACACCGTTGGACATCGTTGGACATCGTTGGACATCGTTGGACATCGTTGGACACCGTTGGACACCGTTGGACACCGTTGGACACCGTTGGACATCGGTGGACATCGTGGGACACAGTTGGACACCGTTGGACATCGTTGGACACCGTGGGACAACGTGGGACAACGTGGGACACCGTTGGACACCGTTGGACACCGTTGGACACCGTTGGACATCGTTGGACACCGTTGGACACCGTGGGACAACGTGGGACAACGTGGGACAACGTGGGACAACGTGGGACAACGTGGGACAACGTGGGACATCGTTGGACACCGTTGGACATCGTTGGACACCGTGGGACAACGTGGGACATCGTTGGACACCGTGGGACAACGTGGGACATCGTTGGACACCGTTGGACATCGTTGGACACCGTGGGACAACGTGGGACATCGTTGGACACCGTGGGACAACGTGGGACAACGTGGGACAACGTGGGACACCGTTGGACATCTTTGGACACCGTTGGACACCGTGGGACAACGTGGGACAACGTGGGACAACGTGGGACAACGTGGGACAACGTGGGACAACGTGGCACAACGTGGGACACCGTTGGACATCGTTGGACATCGTTGGACACCGTTGGACATCGTTGGACATCGTTGGACATCGTTGGACACCGTTGGACACCGTTGGACACCGTTGGACACCGTTGGACATCGGTGGACATCGTGGGACACCGTTGGACACCGTTGGACACCGTTGGACACCGTTGGACACCGTTGGACATCGGTGGACATCGTGGGACACCGTTGGACATCGTTGGACACCGTGGGACAACGTGGGACAACGTGGGACAACGTGGGACAACGTGGGACAACGTGGGACAACGTGGGACACCGTTGGACAACGTGGGACAACGTGGGACAACGTGGGACAACGTGGGACACCGTTGGACACCGTTGGACATCGTTGGACACCGTTGGACACCGTGGGACAACGTGGGACAACGTGGGACAACGTGGGACAACGTGGGACAACGTGGGACAACGTAGGACAACGTGGGACAACGTGGGACACCGTTGGACATCCTTGGACAACGTGGGACATCGTGGGACAACGTGGGACAACGTGGGACAACGTGGGACAACGTGGGACACAGTTGGACACCGTTGGACATCGTTGGACACCGTTGGACACCGTGGGACAACGTGGGACAACGTGGGACAACGTGGGACAACGTGGGACAACGTGGGACAACGTGGGACAACGTGGGACAACGTGGGACATCGTGGGACAACGTGGGACAACGTGGGACAACGTGGGACAACGTGGGACACCGTTGGACAACTTGGGACACCGTTGGACATCGTTGGACATCATTGGACATCGTTGGACATCGTTGGACACCGTTGGACACCGTTGGACACCGTTGGACACCGTTGGACATCGGTGGACATTGTGGGACACAGTTGGACACCGTTGGACATCGTTGGACACCGTGGGACAACGTGGGACAACGTGGGACACCGTTGGACACCGTTGGACACCGTTGGACACCGTTGGACATCGTTGGACACCGTGGGACAACGTGGGACAACGTGGGACAACGTGGGACACCGTTGGACATCGTTGGGCAACGTGGGACAACGTGGGACAACGTGGGACAACGTGGGACAACGTGGGACACCGTTGGACACCGTGGGACAACGTGGGACACCGTTGGACAACGTGGGACACCGTTGGACATCGTTGGACACCGTGGGACAACGTGGGACAACGTGGGACAACGTGGGACACCGTTGGACACCGTTGGACATCGTTGGACATCGTTGGACATCGTGGGACACCGTTGGACATCGTTGGACATCGTTGTACACCGTTGGACATCGTTGGACATCGTTGGACATCGTTGGACATCGTTGGACACCGTTGGACACCGTTGGACACCGTTGGACACCGTTGGACATCGGTGGACATCGTGGGACACCGTTGGACACAGTTGGACATCGTTGGACACCGTTGGACACCGTGGGACAACGTGGGACAACGTGGGACAACGTGGGACAACGTGGGACAACGTGGGACAACGTGGGACAACGTGGGACAACGTGGGACACCGTTGGACACCGTTGGACACCGTTGGACACCGTTGGACATCTTTGGACACCGTGGGACAACGTGGGACAACGTGGGACAACGTGGGAAACAATGGAACAACGTGGGACAACGTGGGACACCGTTGGACATCGTTGGGCAACGTGGGACAACGTGGGACAACGTGGGACAACGTGGGACAACGTGGGACAACGTGGGACAACGTGGGACAACGTGGGACACCGTTGGACACCGTGGGACACCGTTGTACACCGTTGGACATCGTTGGACACCGTGGGACAACGTGGGACAACGTGGGACAACGTGGGACAACGTGGGACAACGTGGGACAACGTGGGACAACGTGGGACAACGTGGGACAACGTGGGACAACGTGGGACAACGTGGGACAACGTGGGACAACGTGGGACATCGTGGGACAACGTGGGACAACGTGGGACAACGTGGGACACCGTTGGACATCGTTGGACACCGTGGGACAACGTGGGACAACGTGGGACAACGTGGGACACCGTTGGACACCGTTGGACATCGTTGGACACCTTTGGACACCGTGGGACAACGTGGGACAACGTGGGACAACGTGGGACAACGTGGGACAACGTGGGACAACGTGGGACAACGTGGGACAACGTGGGACATCGTGGGACAACGTGGGACAACGTGGGACAACGTGGGACAACGTGGGACACCGTTGGACAACGTGGGACACCGTTGGACATCGTTGGACACCGTGGGACAACGTGGGACAACGTGGGACAACGTGGGACACCGTTGGACACCGTTGGACATCGTTGGACATCGTTGGACATCGTGGGACACCGTTGGACATCGTTGGACATCGTTGGACACCGTTGGACATCGTTGGACATCGTTGGACATCGTTGGACACCGTTGGACCCCGTTGGACACCGTTGGACACCGTTGGACATCGGTGGACATCGTGGGACACCGTTGGACACAGTTGGACATCGTTGGACACCGTTGGACACCGTGGGACAACGTGGGACAACGTGGGACAACGTGGGACAACGTGGGACAACGTGGGACAACGTGGGACAACGTGGGACACCGTTGGACACCGTGGGACACCGTTGGACACCGTTGGACATCGTTGGACACCGTGGGACAACGTGGGACAACGTGGGAAACCATGGAACAACGTGGGACAACGTGGGACAACGTGGGAAAACGTGGGACACCGTTGGACATCGTTGGACACCGTGGGACAACGTGGGACAACGTGGGATACCGTTGGACACCGTTGGACATCGTTGGACACCGTTGGACACCGTGGGACAACGTGGGACACCGTTGGACATCGTTGGACACCGTGGGACAACGTGGGACAACGTGGGACAACGTGGGACACCGTTGGACACCGTTGGACATCGTTGGACACCGTTGGACACCGTGGGACAACGTGGGACAACGTGGGACAACGTGGGACAACGTGGGACAACGTGGGACAACGTGGGACAACGTGGGACAACGTGGGACATCGTGGACAACATGGGACAACGTGGGACAACGTGGGACAACGTGGGACACCGTTGGACAACTTGGGATACCGTTGGACATCGTTGGACATCGTTGGACATCGTTGGACATCGTTGGACACCGTGGGACAACGTGGGACATCGTTGGACACCGTTGGACATCGTTGGACACCGTGGGACAACGTGGGACATCGTTGGACACCGTGGGACTACGTGGGACAACGTGGGACAACGTGGGACACCGTTGGACATCTTTGGACACCGTTGGACACCGTGGGACAACGTGGGACAACGTGGGACAACGTGGGACAACGTGGGACAACGTGGGACAACGTGGGACAACGTGGGACACCGTTGGACATCGTTGGACATCGTTGGACACCGTTGGACATCGTTGGACATCGTTGGACATCGTTGGACACCGTTGGACACCGTTGGACACCGTTGGACACCGTTGGACATCGGTGGACATCGTGGGACACCGTTGGACACCGTTGGACACCGTTGGACACCGTTGGACATCGGTGGACATCGTGGGACACCGTTGGACATCGTTGGACACCGTGGGACAACGTGGGACAACGTGGGACAACGTGGGACAACGTGGGACAACGTGGGACAACGTGGGACACCGTTGGACAACGTGGGACAACGTGGGACAACGTGGGACAACGTGGGACACCGTTGGACACCGTTGGACATCGTTGGACACCGTTGGACACCGTGGGACAACGTGGGACAACGTGGGACAACGTGGGACAACGTGGGACAACGTGGGACAACGTAGGACAACGTGGGACAACGTGGGACACCGTTGGACATCGTTGGACAACGTGGGACATCGTGGGACAACGTGGGACAACGTGGGACAACGTGGGACAACGTGGGACACAGTTGGACACCGTTGGACATCGTTGGACACCGTTGGACACCGTGGGACAACGTGGGACAACGTGGGACAACGTGGGACAACGTGGGACAACGTGGGACAACGTGGGACAACGTGGGACAACGTGGGACATCGTGGGACAACGTGGGACAACGTGGGACAACGTGGGACAACGTGGGACACCGTTGGACAACTTGGGACACCGTTGGACATCGTTGGACATCATTGGACATCGTTGGACATCGTTGGACACCGTTGGACACCGTTGGACACCGTTGGACACCGTTGGACATCGTTGGACATCGTGGGACACAGTTGGACACCGTTGGACATCGTTGGACACCGTGGGACAACGTGGGACAACGTGGGACACCGTTGGACACCGTTGGACACCGTTGGACACCGTTGGACATCGTTGGACACCGTGGGACAACGTGGGACAACGTGGGACAACGTGGGACACCGTTGGACATCGTTGGGCAACGTGGGACAACGTGGGACAACGTGGGACAACGTGGGACAACGTGGGACACCGTTGGACACCGTGGGACAACGTGGGACACCGTTGGACAACGTGGGACACCGTTGGACATCGTTGGACACCGTGGGACAACGTGGGACAACGTGGGACAACGTGGGACACCGTTGGACACCGTTGGACATCGTTGGACATCGTTGGACATCGTGGGACACCGTTGGACATCGTTGGACATCGTTGGACACCGTTGGACATCGTTGGACATCGTTGGACATCGTTGGACACCGTTGGACACCGTTGGACACCGTTGGACACCGTTGGACATCGGTGGACATCGTGGGACACCGTTGGACACAGTTGGACATCGTTGGACACCGTTGGACACCGTGGGACAACGTGGGACAACGTGGGACAACGTGGGACAACGTGGGACAACGTGGGACAACGTGGGACAACGTGGGACAACGTGGGACACCGTTGGACACCGTGGGACACCGTTGGACAACGTGGGACAACGTGGGACAACGTGGGACAACGTGGGACAACGTGGGACAACGTGGGACAACGTGGGACAACGTGGGACATCGTTGGACATCGTTGGACACCGTGGGACAACGTGGGACATCGTTGGACACCGTGGGACAACGTGGGACAACGTGGGACAACGTGGGACAACGTGGGACACCGTTGGACATCTTTGGACACCGTTGGACACCGTGGGACAACGTGGGACAACGTGGGACAACGTGGGACAACGTGGGACACCGTTGGACATCGTTGGACATCGTTGGACACCGTTGGACATCGTTGGACATCGTTGGACATCGTTGGACACCGTTGGACACCGTTGGACACCGTTGGACACCGTTGGACATCGGTGGACATCGTGGGACACCGTTGGACACCGTTGGACACCGTTGGACACCGTTGGACACCGTTGGACATCGGTGGACATCGTGGGACACCGTTGGACATCGTTGGACACCGTGGGACAACGTGGGACAACGTGGGACAACGTGGGACAACGTGGGACAACGTGGGACAACGTGGGACACCGTTGGACAACGTGGGACAACGTGGGACAACGTGGGACAACGTGGGACACCGTTGGACACCGTTGGACATCGTTGGACACCGTTGGACACCGTGGGACAACGTGGGACAACGTGGGACAACGTGGGACAACGTGGGACAACGTGGGACAACGTAGGACAACGTGGGACAACGTGGGACACCGTTGGACATCGTTGGACAACGTGGGACATCGTGGGACAACGTGGGACAACGTGGGACAACGTGGGACAACGTGGGACACAGTTGGACACCGTTGGACATCGTTGGACACCGTTGGACACCGTGGGACAACGTGGGACAACGTGGGACAACGTGGGACAACGTGGGACAACGTGGGACAACGTGGGACAACGTGGGACAACGTGGGACATCGTGGGACAACGTGGGACAACGTGGGACAACGTGGGACAACGTGGGACACCGTTGGACAACTTGGGACACCGTTGGACATCGTTGGACATCATTGGACATCGTTGGACATCGTTGGACACCGTTGGACACCGTTGGACACCGTTGGACACCGTTGGACATCGGTGGACATCGTGGGACACAGTTGGACACCGTTGGACATCGTTGGACACCGTGGGACAACGTGGGACAACGTGGGACACCGTTGGACACCGTTGGACACCGTTGGACACCGTTGGACATCGTTGGACACCGTGGGACAACGTGGGACAACGTGGGACAACGTGGGACACCGTTGGACATCGTTGGGCAACGTGGGACAACGTGGGACAACGTGGGACAACGTGGGACAACGTGGGACACCGTTGGACACCGTGGGACAACGTGGGACACCGTTGGACAACGTGGGACACCGTTGGACATCGTTGGACACCGTGGGACAACGTGGGACAACGTGGGACAACGTGGGACACCGTTGGACACCGTTGGACATCGTTGGACATCGTTGGACATCGTGGGACACCGTTGGACATCGTTGGACATCGTTGGACACCGTTGGACATCGTTGGACATCGTTGGACATCGTTGGACACCGTTGGACACCGTTGGACACCGTTGGACACCGTTGGACATCGGTGGACATCGTGGGACACCGTTGGACACAGTTGGACATCGTTGGACACCGTTGGACACCGTGGGACAACGTGGGACAACGTGGGACAACGTGGGACAACGTGGGACAACGTGGGACAACGTGGGACAACGTGGGACAACGTGGGACACCGTTGGACACCGTGGGACACCGTTGGACAACGTGGGACAACGTGGGACAACGTGGGACAACGTGGGACAACGTGGGACAACGTGGGACAACGTGGGACAACGTGGGACAACGTGGGACAACGTGGGACAACGTGGGACAACGTGGGACATCGTGGGACAACGTGGGACAACGTGGGACAACGTGGGACAACGTGGGACAACGTGGGACATCGTGGGACAACGTGGGACAATGTGGGACAACGTGGGAAACCATGGAACAACGTGGGACAACGTGGGACAACGTGGGACAACGTGGGACACCGTGGGACATCGTTGGACACCGTGGGACAACGTGGGACTACGTGGGACACCGTTGGACACCGTTGGACATCGTTGGACACCGTTGGACACCGTGGGACAACGTGGGACAACGTGGGACAACGTGGGACAACGTGGGACAACGTGGGACAACGTGGGACAACGTGGGACAACGTGGGACACCGTTGGACACCGTGGGACTCCGTTGGACACCGTTGGACATCGTTGGACACCGTGGGACAACGTGGGACAACGTGGGACAACGTGGGACAACGTGGGACAACGTGGGACAACGTGGGACATCGTGGGACACCGTTGGACATCGTTGGACACCGTGGGACAACGTGGGACAACGTGGGACACCGTTGAACACCGTTGGACACCGTTGGACACCGTTGGACATCGTTGGACACCGTGGGACAACGTGGGACAACGTGGGACAACGTGGGAAACCATGGAACAACGTGGGACAACGTGGGACACCGTTGGACATCGTTGGGCAACGTGGGACAACGTGGGACAACGTGGGACAACGTGGGACAACGTGGGACAACGTGGGACAACGTGGGACAACGTGGGACAACGTGGGACAACGTGGGACAACGTGGGACAACGTGGGACAACGTGGGACAACGTGGGACAACGTGGGACAACGTGGGACAACGTGGGACATCGTGGGACAACGTGGGACAACGTGGGACAACGTGGGACAACGTGGGACACTGTTGGACAACGTGGGACACCGTTGGACATCGTTGGACACCGTGGGACAACGTGGGACAACGTGGGACAACGTGGGACAACGTGGGACAACGTGGGACAACGTGGGACAACGTGGGACAACGTGGGACAACGTGGGACATCGTGGGACAACGTGGGACAACGTGGGACAACGTGGGACAACGTGGGACACCGTTGGACATCGTTGGACACCGTGGGACAACGTGGGACAACGTGGGACAACGTGGGACACCGTTGGACACCGTTGGACATCGTTGGACATCGTTGGACATCGGTGGACATCGTGGGACACCGTTGGACACAGTTGGACATCGTTGGACACCGTTGGACACCGTGGGACAACGTGGGACAACGTGGGACAACGTGGGACAACGTGGGACAACGTGGGACAACGTGGGACAACGTGGGACAACGTGGGACACCGTTGGACACCGTGGGACACCGTTGGACAACGTGGGACAACGTGGGACAACGTGGGACAACGTGGGACAACGTGGGACAACGTGGGACAACGTGGGACAACGTGGGACAACGTGGGACAACGTGGGACAACGTGGGACAACGTGGGACATCGTGGGACAACGTGGGACAACGTGGGACAACGTGGGACAACGTGGGACAACGTGGGACATCGTGGGACAACGTGGGACAATGTGGGACAACGTGGGAAACCATGGAACAACGTGGGACAACGTGGGACAACGTGGGAAAACGTGGGACACCGTTGGACATCGTTGGACACCGTGGGACAACGTGGGACTACGTGGGACACCGTTGGACACCGTTGGACATCGTTGGACACCGTTGGACACCGTGGGACAACGTGGGACAACGTGGGACAACGTGGGACAACGTGGGACAACGTGGGACAACGTGGGACAACGTGGGACAACGTGGGACACCGTTGGACACCGTGGGACTCCGTTGGACACCGTTGGACATCGTTGGACACCGTGGGACAACGTGGGACAACGTGGGACAACGTGGGACAACGTGGGACAACGTGGGACAACGTGGGACATCGTGGGACACCGTTGGACATCGTTGGACACCGTGGGACAACGTGGGACAACGTGGGACACCGTTGAACACCGTTGGACACCGTTGGACACCGTTGGACATCGTTGGACACCGTGGGACAACGTGGGACAACGTGGGACAACGTGGGAAACCATGGAACAACGTGGGACAACGTGGGACACCGTTGGACATCGTTGGGCAACGTGGGACAACGTGGGACAACGTGGGACAACGTGGGACAACGTGGGACAACGTGGGACAACGTGGGACAACGTGGGACAACGTGGGACAACGTGGGACAACGTGGGACAACGTGGGACAACGTGGGACAACGTGGGACAACGTGGGACAACGTGGGACAACGTGGGACATCGTGGGACAACGTGGGACAACGTGGGACAACGTGGGACAACGTGGGACACTGTTGGACAACGTGGGACACCGTTGGACATCGTTGGACACCGTGGGACAACGTGGGACAACGTGGGACAACGTGGGACAACGTGGGACAACGTGGGACAACGTGGGACAACGTGGGACAACGTGGGACAACGTGGGACATCGTGGGACAACGTGGGACAACGTGGGACAACGTGGGACAACGTGGGACACCGTTGGACATCGTTGGACACCGTGGGACAACGTGGGACAACGTGGGACAACGTGGGACACCGTTGGACACCGTTGGACATCGTTGGACACCGTTGGACACCGTGGGACAACGTGGGACAACGTGGGACAACGTGGGACAACGTGGGACAACGTGGGACAACGTGGGACAACGTGGGACAACGTGAGACATCGTGGGACAACGTGGGACAACGTGGGACAACGTGGGACAACGTGGGACACCGTTGGACAACGTGGGACACCGTTGGACATCGTTGGACACCGTGGGACAACGTGGGACAACGTGGGACAACGTGGGACACCGTTGGACACCGTTGGACATCGTTGGACATCGTTGGACATCGTGGGACACCGTTGGACATCGTTGGACATCGTTGGACACCGTTGGACATCGTTGGACATCGTTGGACATCGTTGGACACCGTTGGACACCGTTGGACACCGTTGGACACCGTTGGACATCGGTGGACATCGTGGGACACCGTTGGACACAGTTGGACATCGTTGGACACCGTTGGACACCGTGGGACAACGTGGGACAACGTGGGACAACGTGGGACAACGTGGGACAACGTGGGACAACGTGGGACAACGTGGGACAACGTGGGACACCGTTGGACACCGTGGGACACCGTTGGACAGCGTGGGACAACGTGGGACAACGTGGGACAACTTGGGACAACGTGGGACACCGTTGGACACCGTGGGACACCGTTGGACACCGTTGGATATCGTTGGACACCGTGGGACAACGTGGGACAACGTGGGACAACGTGGGAAACCATGGAACAACGTGGGACAACGTGGGACAACGTGGAAAAACGTGGGACACCGTTGGACATCGTTGGACACCGTGGGACAACGTGGGACAACGTGGGACACCGTTGGACACCGTTGGACATCGTTGGACACCGTTGGACACCGTGGGACAACGTCGGACAACGTGGGACAACGTGGGACACCGTTGGACATCGTTGGACACCGTGGGACAACGTGGGACAACGTGGGACACCGTTGGACACCGTTGGACATCGTTGGACACCGTTGGACACCGTGGGACAACGTGGGACAACGTGGGACAACGTGGGACAACGTGGGACAACGTGGGACAACGTGGGACAACGTGGGACACCGTTGGACACCGTGGGACACCGTTGGACACCGTTGGACATCGTTGGACATCGTTGGACATCGTTGGACACCGTTGGACACCGTTGGACACCGTTGGACACCGTTGGACATCGGTGGACATCGTGGGACACCGTTGGACATCGCTGGACACCGTGGGACAACGTGGGACAACGTGGGACAACGTGGGACAACGTGGGACACCGTTGGACACCGTTGGACATCGTTGGACACCGTTGGACACCGTTGGACAACGTGGGACAACGTGGGACAACGTGGGACAACGTGGGACAACGTGGGACAACGTAGGACAACGTGGGACAACGTGGGACACAGTTGGACACCGTTGGACATCGTTGGGCAACGTGGGACAACGTGGGACAACGTGGGACAACGTGGGACAACGTGGGACAACGTGGGACACCGTTGGACACCGTGGGACACCGTTGGACACCGTTGGACATCGTTGGACACCGTGGGACAACGTGGGACAACGTGGGACACCGTTGGACATCGTTGGACACCGTGGGACAACGTGGGACTACGTGGGACACCGTTGGACACCGTTGGACAACGTGGGACAACGTGGGACAACGTGGGACAACGTGGGACACCGTTGGACACCGTTGGACACCGTTGGACACCGTTGGACATCGTTGGACACCGTGGGACAACGTGGGACAACGTGGGACAACGTGGGAAACCATGGAACAACGTGGGACAACGTGGGACACCGTTGGACAACGTGGGACAACGTGGGACAACGTGGGACACCGTTGGACACCGTTGGACACCGTGGGACAACGTGGGACAACGTGGGACAACGTGGGACAACGTGGGACAACGTGGGACAACGTGGGACAACGTGGGACAACGTGGGACAACGTGGGACAACGTGGGACAACGTGGGACACCGTTGGACACCGTGGGACACCGTTGGACAACGTGGGACAACGTGGGACAACGTGGGACAACGTGGGACAACGTGGGACACCGTTGGACACCGTGGGACACCGTTGGACACCGTTGGACATCGTTGGACATCGTTGAACATCGTTGGACACCGTTGGACACCGTTGGACACCGTTGGACAGCGTTGGACATCGGTGGACATCGTGGGACACCGTTGGACATCGTTGGACACCGTGGGACAACGTGGGACAACGTGGGACACCGTTGAACACCGTTGGACACCGTTGGACACCGTTGGACATCGTTGGACACCGTGGGACAACGTGGGACAACGTGGGACAACGTGGGAAACCATGGAACAACGTGGGACAACGTGGGACACCGTTGGACATCGTTGGGCAACGTGGGACAACGTGGGACAACGTGGGACAACGTGGGACAACGTGGGACAACGTGGGACAACGTGGGACAACGTGGGACAACGTGGGACAACGTGGGACAACGTGGGACAACGTGGGACAACGTGGGACATCGTGGGACAACGTGGGACAACGTGGGACAACGTGGGACAACGTGGGACACCGTTGGACATCGTTGGACGTCGTTGGACACCGTTGGACATCGTGGGACAACGTGGGACAACGTGGGACAACGTTGGACACCGTGGGACACCGTTGGACAACGTGGGAAACCATGGAACAACGTGGGACAACGTGGGACACCGTTGGACATCGTTGGGCAACGTGGGACAACGTGGGACACCGTTGGACATCGTTGGACATCGTTGGACATCGTTGGACACCGTTGGACACCGTTGGACACCGTTGGACACCGTTGGACATCGGTGGACATCGTGGGACACCGTTGGACATCGCTGGACACCGTGGGACAACGTGGGACAACGTGGGACAACGTGGGACAACGTGGGACACCGTTGGACACCGTTGGACATCGTTGGACACCGTTGGACACCGTGGGACAACGTGGGACAACGTGGGACAACGTGGGACAACGTGGGACAACGTGGGACAACGTAGGACAACGTGGGACAACGTGGGACACAGTTGGACACCGTTGGACGTCGTTGGACACCGTTGGACATCGTGGGACAACGTGGGACAACGTGGGACAACGTTGGACACCGTGGGACACCGTTGGACAACGTGGGAAACCATGGAACAACGTGGGACAACGTGGGACACCGTTGGACATCGTTGGGCAACGTGGGACAACGTGGGACAACGTGGGACAACGTGGGACAACGTGGGACAACGTGGGACACCGTTGGACACCGTGGGACACCGTTGGACACCGTTGGACATCGTTGGACACCGTGGGACAACGTGGGACAACGTGGGACACCGTTGGACATCGTTGGACAACGTGGGACAACGTGGGACAACGTGGGACACCGTTGGACACCGTTGGACAACGTGGGACAACGTGGGACAACGTGGGACACCGTTGGACACCGTTGGACACCGTTGGACACCGTTGGACATCGTTGGACACCGTGGGACAACGTGGGACAACGTGGGACAACGTGGGAAACCATGGAACAACGTGGGACAACGTGGGACACCGTTGGACAACGTGGGACAACGTGGGACAACGTGGGACACCGTTGGACACCGTTGGACACCGTGGGACAACGTGGGACAACGTGGGACAACGTGGGACAACGTGGGACAACGTGGGACAACGTGGGACAACGTGGGACAACGTGGGACAACGTGGGACAACGTGGGACAACGTGGGACACCGTTGGACACCGTGGGACACCGTTGGACAACGTGGGACAACGTGGGACAACGTGGGACAACGTGGGACAACGTGGGACACCGTTGGACACCGTGGGACACCGTTGGACACCGTTGGACATCGTTGGACATCGTTGGACATCGTTGGACACCGTTGGACACCGTTGGACACCGTTGGACACCGTTGGACATCGGTGGACATCGTGGGACACCGTTGGACATCGTTGGACACCGTGGGACAACGTGGGACAACGTGGGACACCGTTGAACACCGTTGGACACCGTTGGACACCGTTGGACACCGTTGGACACCGTGGGACAACGTGGGACAACGTGGGACAACGTGGGAAACCATGGAACAACGTGGGACAACGTGGGACACCGTTGGACATCGTTGGGCAACGTGGGACAACGTGGGACAACGTGGGACAACGTGGGACAACGTGGGACAACGTGGGACAACGTGGGACAACGTGGGACAACGTGGGACAACGTGGGACAACGTGGGACAACGTGGGACAACGTGGGACAACGTGGGACAACGTGGGACATCGTGGGACAACGTGGGACAACGTGGGACAACGTGGGACAACGTGGGACACTGTTGGACAACGTGGGACACCGTTGGACATCGTTGGACACCGTGGGACAACGTGGGACAACGTGGGACAACGTGGGACAACGTGGGACAACGTGGGACAACGTGGGACAACGTGGGACAACGTGGGACAACGTGGGACATCGTGGGACAACGTGGGACAACGTGGGACAACGTGGGACAACGTGGGACACCGTTGGACATCGTTGGACGTCGTTGGACACCGTTGGACATCGTGGGACAACGTGGGACAACGTGGGACAACGTTGGACACCGTGGGACACCGTTGGACAACGTGGGAAACCATGGAACAACGTGGGACAACGTGGGACACCGTTGGACATCGTTGGGCAACGTGGGACAACGTGGGACACCGTTGGACATCGTTGGACATCGTTGGACATCGTTGGACACCGTTGGACACCGTTGGACACCGTTGGACACCGTTGGACATCGGTGGACATCGTGGGACACCGTTGGACATCGCTGGACACCGTGGGACAACGTGGGACAACGTGGGACAACGTGGGACAATGTGGGACACCGTTGGACACCGTTGGACATCGTTGGACACCGTTGGACACCGTGGGACAACGTGGGACAACGTGGGACAACGTGGGACAACGTGGGACAACGTGGGACAACGTAGGACAACGTGGGACAACGTGGGACACAGTTGGACACCGTTGGACGTCGTTGGACACCGTTGGACATCGTGGGACAACGTGGGACAACGTGGGACACCGTTGGACATCGTTGGACACCGTGGGACAACGTGGGACAACGTGGGACACCGTTGGACATCGTTGGACAACGTGGGACAACGTGGGACAACGTGGGACACCGTTGGACACCGTTGGACACCGTTGGACACCGTTGGACATCGTTGGACACCGTGGGACAACGTGGGACAACGTGGGACAACGTGGGAAACCATGGAACAACGTGGGACAACGTGGGACACCGTTGGACAACGTGGGACAACGTGGGACAACGTGGGACACCGTTGGACACCGTTGGACACCGTGGGACAACGTGGGACAACGTGGGACAACGTGGGACAACGTGGGACAACGTGGGACAACGTGGGACAACGTGGGACAACGTGGGACAACGTGGGACAACGTGGGACACCGTTGGACACCGTGGGACACCGTTGGACAACGTGGGACAACGTGGGACAACGTGGGACAACGTGGGACAACGTGGGACACCGTTGGACACCGTGGGACACCGTTGGACACCGTTGGACATCGTTGGACATCGTTGGACATCGTTGGACACCGTTGGACACCGTTGGAAACCGTTGGACACCGTTGGACATCGGTGGACATCGTGGGACACCGTTGGACATCGTTGGACACCGTGGGACAACGTGGGACAACGTGGGACACCGTTGAACACCGTTGGACACCGTTGGACACCGTTGGACATCGTTGGACACCGTGGGACAACGTGGGACAACGTGGGACAGCGTGGGAAACCATGGAACAACGTGGGACAACGTGGGACACCGTTGGACATCGTTGGGCAACGTGGGACAACGTGGGACAACGTGGGACAACGTGGGACAACGTGGGACAACGTGGGACAACGTGGGACAACGTGGGACAACGTGGGACAACGTGGGACAACGTGGGACAACGTGGGACAACGTGGGACACCGTTGGACAACGTGGGACACCGTGGGACACCGTTGGACAACGTGGGAAACCATGGAACAACGTGGGACAACGTGGGACACCGTTGGACATCGTTGGGCAACGTGGGACAACGTGGGACAACGTGGGACAACGTGGGACAACGTGGGACAACGTGGGACACCGTTGGACACCGTGGGACACCGTTGGACACCGTTGGACATCGTTGGACACCGTGGGACAACGTGGGACAACGTGGGACACCGTTGGACATCGTTGGACACCGTGGGACAACGTGGGACAACGTGGGACACCGTTGGACACCGTTGGACAACGTGGGACAACGTGGGACAACGTGGGACACCGTTGGACACCGTTGGACACCGTTGGACACCGTTGGACATCGTTGGACACCGTGGGACAACGTGGGACAACGTGGGACAACGTGGGAAACCATGGAACAACGTGGGACAACGTGGGACACCGTTGGACAACGTGGGACAACGTGGGACAACGTGGGACACCGTTGGACACCGTGGGACAACGTGGGACAACGTGGGACAACGTGGGACAACGTGGGACAACGTGGGACAACGTGGGACAACGTGGGACAACGTGGGACAACGTGGGACAACGTGGGACAACGTGGGACACCGTTGGACACCGTGGGACACCGTTGGACAACGTGGGACAACGTGGGACAACGTGGGACAACGTGGGACAACGTGGGACACCGTTGGACACCGTGGGACACCGTTGGACACCGTTGGACATCGTTGGACATCGTTGGACATCGTTGGACACCGTTGGACACCGTTGGACACCGTTGGACACCGTTGGACATCGGTGGACATCGTGGGACACCGTTGGACATCGTTGGACACCGTGGGACAACGCGGGACAACGTGGGACAACGTGGGACAACGTGGGACAACGTGGGACAACGTGGGACACCGTTGGACACCGTTGGACATCGTTGGACACCGTTGGACACCGTGGGACAACGTGGGACAACGTGGGACAACGTGGGACAACGTGGGACATCGTGGGACAACGTGGGACAACGTAGGACAACGTGGGACAACGTGGGACACCGTTGGACATCGTTGGACACCGTGGGACAACGTGGGACAACGTGGGACAACGTGGGACAACGTGGGACAACGTGGGACAACGTGGGACAACGTGGGACACCGTTGGACACCGCTGGACATCGTTGGACACCGTTGGACACCGTGGGACAACGTGGGACACCGTGGGACAACGTGGGACAACGTGGGACAACGTGGGACAACGTAGGACAACGTGGGACAACGTGGGACACCGTTGGACATCGTTGGACAACGTGGGACATCGTGGGACAACGTGGGACAACGTGGGACAACGTGGGACAACGTGGGACACAGTTGGACACCGTTGGACATCGTTGGACACCGTTGGACACCGTGGGACAACGTGGGACAACGTGGGACAACGTGGGACAACGTGGGACAACGTGGGACAACGTGAGACACAGTTGGACACCGTTGGACATCGTTGGACACCGTTGGACACCGTGGGACAACGTGGGACAACGTGGGACAACGTGGGACAACGTGGGACAACGTGGGACAACGTGGGACATCGTTGGACACCGTTGGACATCGTTGGACACCGTTGGACACCGTGGGACAACGTGGGACAACGTGGGACAACGTGGGACAACGTGGGACAACGTGGGACAACGTGGGACAACGTGGGACAACGTGGGACATCGTGGGACAACGTGGGACAACGAGGGATAACGTGGGACAACGTGGGACAACGTGGGACAACGTGGGACATCGTGGGACAACGTGGGACAACGTGGGACAACGTGGGACAACGTGGGACACCGTTGGACAACGTGGGACACCGTTGGACACCGTTGGACATCGTTGGACACCGTTGGACACCGTGGGACAACGTGGGACAACGTGGGACAACGTGGGACAACGTGGGACATCGTGGGACAACGTGGGACAACGTAGGACAACGTGGGACAACGTGGGACACCGTTGGACATCGTTGGACACCGTGGGACAACGTGGGACAACGTGGGACAACGTGGGACAACGTGGGACAACGTGGGACAACGTGGGACAACGTGGGACACCGTTGGACACCGTTGGACATCGTTGGACACCGTTGGACACCGTGGGACAACGTGGGACAACGTGGGACAACGTGGGACAACGTGGGACAACGTGGGACAACGTAGGACAACGTGGGACAACGTGGGACACCGTTGGACATCGTTGGACAACGTGGGACATCGTGGGACAACGTGGGACAACGTGGGACAACGTGGGACAACGTGGGACACAGTTGGACACCGTTGGACATCGTTGGACACCGTTGGACACCGTGGGACAACGTGGGACAACGTGGGACAACGTGGGACAACGTGGGACAACGTGGGACAACGTGAGACACAGTTGGACACCGTTGGACATCGTTGGACACCGTTGGACACCGTGGGACAACGTGGGACAACGTGGGACAACGTGGGACAACGTGGGACAACGTGGGACAACGTGGGACATCGTTGGACACCGTTGGACATCGTTGGACACCGTTGGACACCGTGGGACAACGTGGGACAACGTGGGACAACGTGGGACAACGTGGGACAACGTGGGACAACGTGGGACAACGTGGGACAACGTGGGACATCGTGGGACAACGTGGGACAACGAGGGATAACGTGGGACAACGTGGGACAACGTGGGACAACGTGGGACATCGTGGGACAACGTGGGACAACGTGGGACAACGTGGGACAACGTGGGACACCGTTGGACATCGTTGGGCAACGTGGGACAACGTGGGACAACGTGGGACAACGTGGGACAACGTGGGACAACGTGGGACACCGTTGGACACCGTGGGACACCGTTGGACACCGTTGGACACCGTGGGACAACGTGGGACAACGTGGGACAACGTGGGAAACCATGGAACAACGTGGGACAACGTGGGACACCGTTGGACAACGTGGGACAACGTGGGACACCGTTGGACACCGTGGGACACCGTTGGACACCGTTGGACATCGTTGGACACCGTGGGACAACGTGGGACAACGTGGGACACCGTTGGACATCGTTGGACACCGTGGGACAACGTGGGACAACGTGGGAAACCATGGAACAACGTGGGACAACGTGGGACACCGTTGGACAACGTGGGACAACGTGGGACAACGTGGGACACCGTTGGACACCGTTGGACACCGTGGGACAACGTGGGACAACGTGGGACAACGTGGGACAACGTGGGACAACGTGGGACAACGTGGGACAACGTGGGACAACGTGGGACAACGTGGGACAACGTGGGACAACGTGGGACAACGTGGGACAACGTGGGACAACGTGGGACAACGTGGGACAACGTGGGACATCGTGGGACAACGTGGGACAACGTGGGACAACGTGGGACAACGTGGGACACTGTTGGACAACGTGGGACACCGTTGGACATCGTTGGACACCGTGGGACAACGTGGGACAACGTGGGACAACGTGGGACAACGTGGGACAACGTGGGACAACGTGGGACAACGTGGGACAACGTGGGACAACGTGGGACACCGTTGGACATCGTTGGACACCGTGGGACAACGTGGGACAACGTGGGACAACGTGGGACACCGTTGGACACCGTTGGACATCGTTGGACACCGTTGGACACCGTGGGACAACGTGGGACAACGTGGGACAACGTGGGACAACGTGGGACAACGTGGGACAACGTGGGACAACGTGGGACAACGTGAGACATCGTGGGTCAACGTGGGACAACGTGGGACAACGTGGGACAACGTGGGACACCGTTGGACAACGTGGGACACCGTTGGACATCGTTGGACACCGTGGGACAACGTGGGACAACGTGGGACAACGTGGGACACCGTTGGACACCGTTGGACATCGTTGGACATCGTTGGACATCGTGGGACACCGTTGGACATCGTTGGACATCGTTGGACACCGTTGGACATCGTTGGACATCGTTGGACATCGTTGGACACCGTTGGACACCGTTGGACACCGTTGGACACCGTTGGACATCGGTGGACATCGTGGGACACCGTTGGACACAGTTGGACATCGTTGGACACCGTTGGACACCGTGGGACAACGTGGGACAACGTGGGACAACGTGGGACAACGTGGGACAACGTGGGACAACGTGGGACAACGTGGGACACCGTTGGACACCGTTGGACACCGTGGGACACCGTTGGACAGCGTGGGACAACGTGGGACAACGTGGGACAACGTGGGACAACGTGGGACACCGTTGGACACCGTGGGACACCGTTGGACACCGTTGGATATCGTTGGACACCGTGGGACAACGTGGGACAACGTGGGACAACGTGGGAAACCATGGAACAACGTGGGACAACGTGGGACAACGTGGAAAAACGTGGGACACCGTTGGACATCGTTGGACACCGTGGGACAACGTGGGACAACGTGGGACACCGTTGGACACCGTTGGACATCGTTGGACACCGTTGGACACCGTGGGACAACGTGGGACAACGTGGGACAACGTGGGACACCGTTGGACATCGTTGGACACCGTGGGACAACGTGGGACAACGTGGGACACCGTTGGACACCGTTGGACATCGTTGGACACCGTTGGACACCGTGGGACAACGTGGGACAACGTGGGACAACGTGGGACAACGTGGGACAACGTGGGACAACGTGGGACAACGTGGGACACCGTTGGACACCGTGGGACACCGTTGGACACCGTTGGACATCGTTGGACATCGTTGGACATCGTTGGACACCGTTGGACACCGTTGGACACCGTTGGACACCGTTGGACATCGGTGGACATCGTGGGACACCGTTGGACATCGCTGGACACCGTGGGACAACGTGGGACAACGTGGGACAACGTGGGACAACGTGGGACACCGTTGGACACCGTTGGACATCGTTGGACACCGTTGGACACCGTGGGACAACGTGGGACAACGTGGGACAACGTGGGACAACGTGGGACAACGTGGGACAACGTAGGACAACGTGGGACAACGTGGGACACAGTTGGACACCGTTGGACGTCGTTGGACACCGTTGGACATCGTGGGACAACGTGGGACAACGTGGGACAACGTTGGACACCGTGGGACACCGTTGGACAACGTGGGAAACCATGGAACAACGTGGGACAACGTGGGACACCGTTGGACATCGTTGGGCAACGTGGGACAACGTGGGACAACGTGGGACAACGTGGGACAACGTGGGACAACGTGGGACACCGTTGGACACCGTGGGACACCGTTGGACACCGTTGGACATCGTTGGACACCGTGGGACAACGTGGGACAACGTGGGACACCGTTGGACATCGTTGGACACCGTGGGACAACGTGGGACAACGTGGGACACCGTTGGACACCGTTGGACAACGTTGGACAACGTGGGACAACGTGGGACACCGTTGGACACCGTTGGACACCGTTGGACACCGTTGGACATCGTTGGACACCGTGGGACAACGTGGGACAACGTGGGACAACGTGGGAAACCATGGAACAACGTGGGACAACGTGGGACACCGTTGGACAACGTGGGACAACGTGGGACAACGTGGGACACCGTTGGACACCGTTGGACACCGTGGGACAACGTGGGACAACGTGGGACAACGTGGGACAACGTGGGACAACGTGGGACAACGTGGGACAACGTGGGACAACGTGGGACAACGTGGGACAACGTGGGACAACGTGGGACACCGTTGGACACCGTGGGACACCGTTGGACAACGTGGGACAACGTGGGACAACGTGGGACAACGTGGGACAACGTGGGACACCGTTGGACACCGTGGGACACCGTTGGACACCGTTGGACATCGTTGGACATCGTTGGACATCGGTGGACATCGTGGGACACCGTTGGACATCGTTGGACACCGTGGGACAACGTGGGACAACGTGGGACAACGTGGGACAACGTGGGACAACGTGGGACAACGTGGGACACCGTTGGACACCGTTGGACATCGTTGGACACCGTTGGACACCGTGGGACAACGTGGGACAACGTGGGACAACGTGGGACAACGTGGGACATCGTGGGACAACGTGGGACAACGTAGGACAACGTGGGACAACGTGGGACACCGTTGGACATCGTTGGACACCGTGGGACAACGTGGGACAACGTGGGACAACGTGGGACAACGTGGGACAACGTGGGACAACGTGGGACAACGTGGGACAACGTAGGACAACGTGGGACAACGTGGGACACCGTTGGACATCGTTGGACAACGTGGGACAACGTGGGACACAGTTGGACACCGTTGGACATCGTTGGACACCGTTGGACACCGTGGGACAACGTGGGACAACGTGGGACAACGTGGGACAACGTGGGACAACGTGAGACACAGTTGGACACCGTTGGACATCGTTGGACACCGTTGGACACCGTGGGACAACGTGGGACAACGTGGGACAACGTGGGACAACGTGGGACAACGTGGGACAACGTGGGACATCGTTGGACACCGTTGGACATCGTTGGACACCGTTGGACACCGTGGGACAACGTGGGACAACGTGGGACAACGTGGGACAACGTGGGACAACGTGGGACAACGTGGGACAACGTGGGACAACGTGGGACAACGTGGGACAACGTGGGACAACGAGGGATAACGTGGGACAACGTGGGACAACGTGGGACAACGTGGGACATCGTGGGACAACGTGGGACAACGTGGGACAACGTGGGACAACGTGGGACACCGTTGGACAACGTGGGACACCGTTGGACATCGTTGGACATCGTTGGACATCGTTGGACATCGTTGGACACCGTTGGACACCGTTGGACACCGTTGGACACCGTTGGACATCGGTGGACATCGTGGGACACAGTTGGACACCGTTGGACATCGTTGGACACAGTGGGACAACGTGGGACAACGTGGGACACCGTTGGACACCGTTGGACACCGTTGGACACCGTTGGACATCGTTGGACACCGTGGGACAACGTGGGACAACGTGGGACAACGTGGGAAACAATGGAACAACGTGGGACAACATGGGACACCGTTGGACATCGTTGGGCAACGTGGGACAACGTGGGACAACGTGGGACAACGTGGGACAACGTGGGACAACGTGGGACACCGTTGGACACCGTGGGACACCGTTGGACACCGTTGGACATCGTTGGACACCGTGGGACAACGTGGGACAACGTGGGACAACGTGGGACAACGTGGGACAACGTGGGACAACGTGGGACAACGTGGGACAACGTGGGACAACGTGGGACAACGTGGGACAACGTGGGACATCGTGGGACAACGTGGGACAACGTGGGACAACGTGGGACACCGTTGGACATCGTTGGACACCGTGGGACAACGTGGGACAACGTGGGACAACGTGGGACACCGTTGGACACCGTTGGACATCGTTGGACACCTTTGGACACCGTGGGACAACGTGGGACAACGTGGGACAACGTGGGACAACGTGGGACAACGTGGGACAACGTGGGACAACGTGGGACAACGTGGGACATCGTGGGACAACGTGGGACAACGTGGGACAACGTGGGACAACGTGGGACACCGTTGGACAACGTGGGACACCGTTGGACATCGTTGGACACCGTGGGACAACGTGGGACAACGTGGGACAACGTGGGACACCGTTGGACACCGTTGGACATCGTTGGACATCGTTGGACATCGTGGGACACCGTTGGACATCGTTGGACATCGTTGGACACCGTTGGACATCGTTGGACATCGTTGGACATCGTTGGACACCGTTGGACACCGTTGGACACCGTTGGACACCGTTGGACATCGGTGGACATCGTGGGACACCGTTGGACACAGTTGGACATCGTTGGACACCGTTGGACACCGTGGGACAACGTGGGACAACGTGGGACAACGTGGGACAACGTGGGACAACGTGGGACAACGTGGGACAACGTGGGAAAACGTGGGACACCGTTGGACATCGTTGGACACCGTGGGACAACGTGGGACAACGTGGGATACCGTTGGACACCGTTGGACATCGTTGGACACCGTTGGACACCGTGGGACAACGTGGGACAACGTGGGACAACGTGGGACAACGTGGGACAACGTGGGACAACGTGGGACAACGTGGGACACCGTTGGACACCGTGGGACACCGTTGGACACCGTTGGACACCGTGGGACACCGTGGGACAACGTGGGACAACGTGGGACAACGTGGGACAACGTGGGACAACGTGGGACAACGTGGGACAACGTGGGACACCGTTGGACATCGTTGGACAACGTGGGACAACGTGGGACAACGTGGGACAACGTGGGACAACGTGGGACAACGTGGGACATCGTGGGACAACGTGGGACAACGTGGGACAACGTGGGACAACGTGGGACACCGTTGGACAACTTGGGACACCGTTGGACATCGTTGGACATCGTTGGACATCGTTGGACATCGTTGGACACCGTTGGACACCGTTGGACACCGTTGGACACCGTTGGACATCGGTGGACATCGTGGGACACAGTTGGACACCGTTGGACATCGTTGGACACCGTGGGACAACGTGGGACAACGTGGGACACCGTTGGACACCGTTGGACACCGTTGGACACCGTTGGACATCGTTGGACACCGTTGGACACCGTGGGACAACGTGGGACAACGTGGGACAACGTGGGACAACGTGGGACAACGTGGGACAACGTGGGACATCGTTGGACACCGTTGGACATCGTTGGACACCGTGGGACAACGTGGGACATCGTTGGACACCGTGGGACAACGTGGGACATCGTTGGACACCGTTGGACATCGTTGGACACCGTGGGACAACGTGGGACATCGTTGGACACCGTGGGACAACGTGGGACAACGTGGGACAACGTGGGACACCGTTGGACATCTTTGGACACCGTTGGACACCGTGGGACAACGTGGGACAACGTGGGACAACGTGGGACAACGTGGGACAACGTGGGACAACGTGGGACAACGTGGGACACCGTTGGACATCGTTGGACATCGTTGGACACCGTTGGACATCGTTGGACATCGTTGGACATCGTTGGACACCGTTGGACACCGTTGGACACCGTTGGACACCGTTGGACATCGGTGGACATCGTGGGACACCGTTGGACACCGTTGGACACCGTTGGACACCGTTGGACACCGTTGGACATCGGTGGACATCGTGGGACACCGTTGGACATCGTTGGACACCGTGGGACAACGTGGGACAACGTGGGACAACGTGGGACAACGTGGGACAACGTGGGACAACGTGGGACACCGTTGGACAGCGTGGGACAACGTGGGACAACGTGGGACAACGTGGGACACCGTTGGACACCGTTGGACATCGTTGGACACCGTTGGACACCGTGGGACAACGTGGGACAACGTGGGACAACGTGGGACAACGTGGGACAACGTGGGACAACGTGGGACAACGTGGGACAACGTGGGACAACGTAGGACAACGTGGGACAACGTGGGACACCGTTGGACATCGTTGGACAACGTGGGACATCGTGGGACAACGTGGGACAACGTGGGACAACGTGGGACAACGTGGGACACAGTTGGACACCGTTGGACATCGTTGGACACCGTTGGACACCGTGGGACAACGTGGGACAACGTGGGACAACGTGGGACAACGTGGGACAACGTGGGACAACGTGGGACAACGTGGGACAACGTGGGACATCGTGGGACAACGTGGGACAACGTGGGACAACGTGGGACACCGTTGGACAACTTGGGACACCGTTGGACATCGTTGGACATCATTGGACATCGTTGGACACCGTGGGACAACGTGGGACATCGTTGGACACCGTGGGACAACGTGGGACATCGTTGGACACCGTTGGACATCGTTGGACACCGTGGGACAACGTGGGACATCGTTGGACACCGTGGGACAACGTGGGACACCGTTGGACAACGTTGGACACCGTTGGACACCGTTGGACATCGTTGGACACCGTGGGACAACGTGGGACAACGTGGGACAACGTGGGACACCGTTGGACATCGTTGGGCAACGTGGGACAACGTGGGACAACGTGGGACAACGTGGGACAACGTGGGACACCGTTGGACACCGTGGGACAACGTGGGACACCGTTGGACAACGTGGGACACCGTTGGACATCGTTGGACACCGTGGGACAACGTGGGACAACGTGGGACAACGTGGGACACCGTTGGACACCGTTGGACATCGTTGGACACCGTTGGACACCGTTGGACACCGTTGGACACCGTTGGACATCGGTGGACATCGTGGGACACCGTTGGACACAGTTGGACATCGTTGGACACCGTTGGACACCGTGGGACAACGTGGGACAACGTGGGACAACGTGGGACAACGTGGGACAACGTGGGACAACGTGGGACAACGTGGGACAACGTGGGACACCGTTGGACACCGAGGGACACCGTTGGACAACGTGGGACAACGTGGGACAACGTGGGACAACGTGGGACAACGTGGGACAACGTGGGACAACGTGGGACAACGTGGGACAACGTGGGACAACGTGGGACAACGTGGGACATCGTGGGACAACGTGGGACAACGTGGGACAACGTGGGACAACGTGGGACAACGTGGGACATCGTGGGACAACGTGGGACAATGTGGGACAACGTGGGAAACCATGGAACAACGTGGGACAACGTGGGACAACGTGGGAAAACGTGGGACACCGTTGGACATCGTTGGACACCGTGGGACAACGTGGGACAACGTGGGACACCGTTGGACACCGTTGGACATCGTTGGACACCGTTGGACACCGTGGGACAACGTGGGACAACGTGGGACAACGTGGGACAACGTGGGACAACGTGGGACAACGTGGGACACCGTTGGACACCGTGGGACTCCGTTGGACACCGTTGGACATCGTTGGACACCGTGGGACAACGTGGGACAACGTGGGACAACGTGGGACAACGTGGGACAACGTGGGACAACGTGGGACAACGTGGGACAACGTGGGACAACGTGGGACATCGTGGGACAACGTGGGACAACGTGGGACAACGTGGGACAACGTGGGACAACGCGGGACACCGTTGGACACCGTTGGACATCGTTGGACACCGTGGGACAACGTGGGACAACGTGGGACAACGTGGGACAACGTGGGACAACGTGGGACAACGTGGGACAACGTGGGACAACGTGGGACACCGTTGGACATCGTTGGACACCGTGGGACAACGTGGGACAACGTGGGACAACGTGGGACACCGTTGGACACCGTTGGACATCGTTGGACACCGTTGGACACCGTGGGACAACGTGGGACAACGTGGGACAACGTGGGACAACGTGGGACAACGTGGGACAACGTGGGACAACGTGGGACAACGTGGGACATCGTGGGACACCGTGGGACAACGTGGGACAACGTGGGACAACGTGGGACAACGTGGGACAACGTGGGACAACGTGGGACAACGTGGGACAACGTGGGACATCGTGGGACAACGTGGGACAACGTGGGACAACGTGGGACACCGTTGGACATCGTTGGACACCGTGGGACAACGTGGGACAACGTGGGACAACGTGGGACACCGTTGGACACCGTTGGACATCGTTGGACACCTTTGGACACCGTGGGACAACGTGGGACAACGTGGGACAACGTGGGACAACGTGGGACAACGTGGGACAACGTGGGACAACGTGGGACAACGTGGGAC
Organism: Bombus terrestris; assembly: GCF_910591885.1. Taxonomy (NCBI): domain Eukaryota; kingdom Metazoa; phylum Arthropoda; class Insecta; order Hymenoptera; family Apidae; genus Bombus; species Bombus terrestris. The sequence continues at coordinate 93,668 of NW_025963582.1, read as the reverse complement.
ATCGTGGGACACCGTGGGACAACGTGGGACAACGTGGGACAACGTGGGACACCGTTGGACAACGTGGGACACCGTTGGACATCGTTGGACACCGTGGGACAACGTGGGACAACGTGGGACAACGTGGGACACCGTTGGACACCGTTGGACATCGTTGGACATCGTTGGACATCGTGGGACACCGTTGGACATCGTTGGACATCGTTGGACACCGTTGGACATCGTTGGACATCGTTGGACATCGTTGGACACCGTTGGACACCGTTGGACACCGTTGGACACCGTTGGACATCGGTGGACATCGTGGGACACCGTTGGACACAGTTGGACATCGTTGGACACCGTTGGACACCGTGGGACAACGTGGGACAACGTGGGACAACGTGGGACAACGTGGGACAACGTGGGACAACGTGGGACAACGTGGGAAAACGTGGGACACCGTTGGACATCGTTGGACACCGTGGGACAACGTGGGACAACGTGGGATACCGTTGGACACCGTTGGACATCGTTGGACACCGTTGGACACCGTGGGACAACGTGGGACAACGTGGGACAACGTGGGACAACGTGGGACAACGTGGGACAACGTGGGACAACGTGGGACACCGTTGGACACCGTGGGACACCGTTGGACACCGTTGGACACCGTTGGACACCGTGGGACAACGTGGGACAACGTGGGACAACGTGGGACAACGTGGGACAACGTGGGACAACGTGGGACAACGTGGGACACCGTTGGACATCGTTGGACAACGTGGGACAACGTGGGACAACGTGGGACAACGTGGGACAACGTGGGACAACGTGGGACATCGTGGGACAACGTGGGACAACGTGGGACAACGTGGGACAACGTGGGACACCGTTGGACAACTTGGGACACCGTTGGACATCGTTGGACATCGTTGGACATCGTTGGACATCGTTGGACACCGTTGGACACCGTTGGACACCGTTGGACACCGTTGGACATCGGTGGACATCGTGGGACACAGTTGGACACCGTTGGACATCGTTGGACACCGTGGGACAACGTGGGACAACGTGGGACACCGTTGGACACCGTTGGACACCGTTGGACACCGTTGGACACCGTGGGACAACGTGGGACAACGTGGGACAACGTGGGACAACGTGGGACAACGTGGGACAACGTGGGACATCGTTGGACACCGTTGGACATCGTTGGACACCGTGGGACAACGTGGGACATCGTTGGACACCGTGGGACAACGTGGGACATCGTTGGACACCGTTGGACATCGTTGGACACCGTGGGACAACGTGGGACATCGTTGGACACCGTGGGACAACGTGGGACAACGTGGGACAACGTGGGACACCGTTGGACATCTTTGGACACCGTTGGACACCGTGGGACAACGTGGGACAACGTGGGACAACGTGGGACAACGTGGGACAACGTGGGACAACGTGGGACAACGTGGGACACCGTTGGACATCGTTGGACATCGTTGGACACCGTTGGACATCGTTGGACATCGTTGGACAACGTGGGACACAGTTGGACACCGTTGGACATCGTTGGACACCGTTGGACACCGTGGGACAACGTGGGACAACGTGGGACAACGTGGGACAACGTGGGACAACGTGGGACAACGTGGGACAACGTGGGACAACGTGGGACATCGTGGGACAACGTGGGACAACGTGGGACAACGTGGGACAACGTGGGACACCGTTGGACAACTTGGGACACCGTTGGACATCGTTGGACATCATTGGACATCGTTGGACACCGTGGGACAACGTGGGACATCGTTGGACACCGTGGGACAACGTGGGACATCGTTGGACACCGTTGGACATCGTTGGACACCGTGGGACAACGTGGGACATCGTTGGACACCGTGGGACAACGTGGGACACCGTTGGACACCGTTGGACACCGTTGGACACCGTTGGACATCGTTGGACACCGTGGGACAACGTGGGACAACGTGGGACAACGTGGGACACCGTTGGACATCGTTGGGCAACGTGGGACAACGTGGGACAACGTGGGACAACGTGGGACAACGTGGGACACCGTTGGACACCGTGGGACAACGTGGGACACCGTTGGACAACGTGGGACACCGTTGGACATCGTTGGACACCGTGGGACAACGTGGGACAACGTGGGACAACGTGGGACACCGTTGGACACCGTTGGACATCGTTGGACACCGTTGGACACCGTTGGACACCGTTGGACACCGTTGGACATCGGTGGACATCGTGGGACACCGTTGGACACAGTTGGACATCGTTGGACACCGTTGGACACCGTGGGACAACGTGGGACAACGTGGGACAACGTGGGACAACGTGGGACAACGTGGGACAACGTGGGACAACGTGGGACAACGTGGGACACCGTTGGACACCGTGGGACACCGTTGGACAACGTGGGACAACGTGGGACAACGTGGGACAACGTGGGACAACGTGGGACAACGTGGGACAACGTGGGACAACGTGGGACAACGTGGGACAACGTGGGACAACGTGGGACATCGTGGGACAACGTGGGACAACGTGGGACAACGTGGGACAACGTGGGACAACGTGGGACATCGTGGGACAACGTGGGACAATGTGGGACAACGTGGGAAACCATGGAACAACGTGGGACAACGTGGGACAACGTGGGAAAACGTGGGACACCGTTGGACATCGTTGGACACCGTGGGACAACGTGGGACAACGTGGGACACCGTTGGACACCGTTGGACATCGTTGGACACCGTTGGACACCGTGGGACAACGTGGGACAACGTGGGACAACGTGGGACAACGTGGGACAACGTGGGACAACGTGGGACACCGTTGGACACCGTGGGACTCCGTTGGACACCGTTGGACATCGTTGGACACCGTGGGACAACGTGGGACAACGTGGGACAACGTGGGACAACGTGGGACACCGTGGGACAACGTGGGACAACGTGGGACAACGTGGGACAACGTGGGACATCGTGGGACAACGTGGGACAACGTGGGACAACGTGGGACAACGTGGGACAACGCGGGACACCGTTGGACACCGTTGGACATCGTTGGACACCGTGGGACAACGTGGGACAACGTGGGACATCGTGGGACAACGTGGGACAACGTGGGACAACGTGGGACAACGTGGGACAACGTGGGACACCGTTGGACATCGTTGGACACCGTGGGACAACGTGGGACAACGTGGGACAACGTGGGACACCGTTGGACACCGTTGGACATCGTTGGACACCGTTGGACACCGTGGGACAACGTGGGACAACGTGGGACAACGTGGGACAACGTGGGACAACGTGGGACAACGTGGGACAACGTGGGACAACGTGGGACATCGTGGGACAACGTGGGACAACGTGGGACAACGTGGGACAACGTGGGACACCGTTGGACAACTTGGGACAACGTTGGACATCGTTGGACATCGTTGGACATCGTTGGACATCGTTGGACACCGTTGGACACCGTTGGACACCGTTGGACACCGTTGGACATCGGTGGACATCGTGGGACACAGTTGGACACCGTTGGACATCGTTGGACACCGTGGGACAACGTGGGACAACGTGGGACACCGTTGGACACCGTTGGACACCGTTGGACACCGTGGGACATCGTTGGACACCGTGGGACAACGTGGGACAACGTGGGACAACGTGGGACACCGTTGGACAACGTTGGGCAACGTGGGACAACGTGGGACAACGTGGGACAACGTGGGACAACGTGGGACACCGTTGGACACCGTGGGACACCGTTGGACACCGTTGGACATCGTTGGACACCGTGGGACATCGTTGGACACCGTGGGACAACGTGGGACAACGTGGGACAACGTGGGACAACGTGGGACAACGTGGGACAACGTGGGACAACGTGGGACACCGTTGGACAACGTGGGACAACGTGGGACAACGTGGGACAACGTGGGACACCGTTGGACACCGTTGGACATCGTTGGACACCGTTGGACACCGTGGGACAACGTGGGACAACGTGGGACAACGTGGGACAACGTGGGACAACGTGGGACAACGTGGGACATCGTGGGACAACGTGGGACAACGTGGGACAACGTGGGACAACGTGGGACAACGTGGGACACCGTTGGACATCGTTGGACAACGTGGGACAACGTGGGACAACGTGGGACAACGTGGGACAACGTGGGACACCGTTGGACACCGTGGGACACCGTTGGACAACGTGGGACAACGTGGGACAACTTGGGACAACGTGGGACACCGTTGGACACCGTGGGACACCGTTGGACACCGTTGGACATCGTTGGACATCGTTGGACATCGTTGGACACCGTTGGACACCGTTGGACACCGTTGGACACCGTTGGACATCGGTGGACATCGTGGGACACCGTTGGACATCGTTGGACACCGTGGGACAACGTGGGACAACGTGGGACAACGTGGGACAACGTGGGACAACGTGGGACAACGTGGGACAACGTGGGACACCGTTGGACAACGTGGGACAACGTGGGACAACGTGGGACAACGTGGGACACCGTTGGACACCGTTGGACATCGTTGGACACCGTTGGACACCGTGGGACAACGTGGGACAACGTGGGACAACGTGGGACAACGTGGGACAACGTGGGACAACGTAGGACAACGTGGGACAACGTGGGACACCGTTGGACATCGTTGGACAACGTGGGACATCGTGGGACAACGTGGGACAACGTGGGACAACGTGGGACAACGTGGGACACAGTTGGACACCGTTGGACATCGTTGGACACCGTTGGACACCGTGGGACAACGTGGGACAACGTGGGACAACGTGGGACAACGTGGGACAACGTGGGACAACGTGGGACAACGTGGGACACAGTTGGACACCGTTGGACATCGTTGGACACCGTTGGACACCGTGGGACAACGTGGGACAACGTGGGACAACGTGGGACAACGTGGGACAACGTGGGACAACGTGGGACATCGTTGGACACCGTTGGACATCGTTGGACACCGTTGGACACCGTGGGACAACGTGGGACAACGTGGGACAACGTGGGACAACGTGGGACAACGTGGGACAACGTGGGACAACGTGGGACACCGTTGGACATCGTTGGACACCGTGGGACAACGTGGGACAACGTGGGACACCGTTGAACACCGTTGGACACCGTTGGACACCGTTGGACATCGTTGGACACCGTGGGACAACGTGGGACAACGTGGGACAACGTGGGAAACCATGGAACAACGTGGGACAACGTGGGACACCGTTGGACATCGTTGGGCAACGTGGGACAACGTGGGACAACGTGGGACAACGTGGGACAACGTGGGACAACGTGGGACAACGTGGGACAACGTGGGACAACGTGGGACAACGTGGGACAACGTGGGACAACGTGGGACAACGTGGGACAACGTGGGACAACGTGGGACAACGTGGGACAACGTGGGACATCGTGGGACAACGTGGGACAACGTGGGACAACGTGGGACAACGTGGGACACTGTTGGACAACGTGGGACACCGTTGGACATCGTTGGACACCGTGGGACAACGTGGGACAACGTGGGACAACGTGGGACAACGTGGGACAACGTGGGACAACGTGGGACAACGTGGGACAACGTGGGACAACGTGGGACATCGTGGGACAACGTGGGACAACGTGGGACAACGTGGGACAACGTGGGACACCGTTGGACATCGTTGGACACCGTGGGACAACGTGGGACAACGTGGGACAACGTGGGACACCGTTGGACACCGTTGGACATCGTTGGACACCGTTGGACACCGTGGGACAACGTGGGACAACGTGGGACAACGTGGGACAACGTGGCACAACGTGGGACAACGTGGGACAACGTGGGACAACGTGAGACATCGTGGGACAACGTGGGACAACGTGGGACAACGTGGGACAACGTGGGACACCGTTGGACAACGTGGGACACCGTTGGACATCGTTGGACACCGTGGGACAACGTGGGACAACGTGGGACAACGTGGGACACCGTTGGACACCGTTGGACATCGTTGGACATCGTTGGACATCGTGGGACACCGTTGGACATCGTTGGACATCGTTGGACACCGTTGGACATCGTTGGACATCGTTGGACATCGTTGGACACCGTTGGACACCGTTGGACACCGTTGGACACCGTTGGACATCGGTGGACATCGTGGGACACCGTTGGACACAGTTGGACATCGTTGGACACCGTTGGACACCGTGGGACAACGTGGGACAACGTGGGACAACGTGGGACAACGTGGGACAACGTGGGACAACGTGGGACAACGTGGGACAACGTGGGACACCGTTGGACACCGTGGGACACCGTTGGACAGCGTGGGACAACGTGGGACAACGTGGGACAACGTGGGACAACGTGGGACACCGTTGGACACCGTGGGACACCGTTGGACACCGTTGGACATCGTTGGACACCGTGGGACAACGTGGGACAACGTGGGACAACGTGGGAAACCATGGAACAACGTGGGACAACGTGGGACAACGTGGAAAAACGTGGGACACCGTTGGACATCGTTGGACACCGTGGGACAACGTGGGACAACGTGGGACACCGTTGGACACCGTTGGACATCGTTGGACATCGTTGGACATCGTTGGACACCGTTGGACACCGTTGGACACCGTTGGACACCGTTGGACATCGGTGGACATCGTGGGACACCGTTGGACATCGCTGGACACCGTGGGACAACGTGGGACAACGTGGGACAACGTGGGACAACGTGGGACACCGTTGGACACCGTTGGACATCGTTGGACACCGTTGGACACCGTGGGGCAACGTGGGACAACGTGGGACAACGTGGGACAACGTGGGACAACGTGGGACAACGTAGGACAACGTGGGACAACGTGGGACACAGTTGGACACCGTTGGACGTCGTTGGACACCGTTGGACATCGTGGGACAACGTGGGACAACGTGGGACAACGTTGGACACCGTGGGACACCGTTGGACAACGTGGGAAACCATGGAACAACGTGGGACAACGTGGGACACCGTTGGACATCGTTGGGCAACGTGGGACAACGTGGGACAACGTGGGACAACGTGGGACAACGTGGGACAACGTGGGACACCGTTGGACACCGTGGGACACCGTTGGACACCGTTGGACATCGTTGGACACCGTGGGACAACGTGGGACAACGTGGGACACCGTTGGACATCGTTGGACACCGTGGGACAACGTGGGACAACGTGGGACACCGTTGGACACCGTTGGACAACGTGGGACAACGTGGGACAACGTGGGACACCGTTGGACACCGTTGGACACCGTTGGACACCGTTGGACAGCGTTGGACACCGTGGGACAACGTGGGACAACGTGGGACAACGTGGGAAACCATGGAACAACGTGGGACAACGTGGGACACCGTTGGACAACGTGGGACAACGTGGGACAACGTGGGACACCGTTGGACACAGTTGGACACCGTGGGACAACGTGGGACAACGTGGGACAACGTGGGACAACGTGGGTCAACGTGGGACAACGTGGGACAACGTGGGACAACGTGGGACAACGTGGGACAACGTGGGACAACGTGGGACACCGTTGGACACCGTGGGACACCGTTGGACAACGTGGGACAACGTGGGACAACGTGGGACAACGTGGGACAACGTGGGACACCGTTGGACACCGTGGGACACCGTTGGACACCGTTGGACATCGTTGGACATCGTTGGACATCGTTGGACACCGTTGGACACCGTTGGACACCGTTGGACACCGTTGGACATCGGTGGACATCGTGGGACACCGTTGGACATCGTTGGACACCGTGGGACAACGTGGGACAACGTGGGACAACGTGGGACAACGTGGGACAACGTGGGACACCGTTGGACACCGTTGGACATCGTTGGACACCGTTGGACACCGTGGGACAACGTGGGACAACGTGGGACAAGGTGGGACATCGTGGGACAACGTGGGACAACGTAGGACAACGTGGGACAACGTGGGACACCGTTGGACATCGTTGGACACCGTGGGACAACGTGGGACAACGTGGGACAACGTGGGACAACGTGGGACAACGTGGGACACCGTTGGACACCGTTGGACATCGTTGGACACCGTGGGACACCGTGGGACAACGTGGGACAACGTGGGACAACGTGGGACAACGTGGGACAACGTGGGACATCGTTGGACACCGTTGGACATCGTTGGACACCGTTGGACACCGTGGGACAACGTGGGACAACGTGGGACAACGTGGGAAACAATGGAACAACGTGGGACAACGTGGGACACCGTTGGACATCGTTGGGCAACGTGGGACAACGTGGGACAACGTGGGACAACGTGGGACAACGTGGGACAACGTGGGACACCGTTGGACACCGTGGGACACCGTTGGACACCGTGGGACACCGTTGGACATCGTTGGACACCGTGGGACAACGTGGGACAACGTGGGACATCGTGGGACAACGTGGGACAACGTGGGATAACGTGGGACAACGTGGGACAACGTGGGACAACGTGGGACATCGTGGGACAACGTGGGACAACGTGGGACACAGTTGGACACCGATGGACATCGTTGGACACCGTTGGACACCGTTGGACACCGTTGGACATCGGTGGACATCGTGGGACACAGTTGGACACCGTTGGACATCGTTGGACACAGTGGGACAACGTGGGACAACGTGGGACACCGTTGGACACCGTTGGACACCGTTGGACACCGTTGGACATCGTTGGACACCGTGGGACAACGTGGGACAACGTGGGACAACGTGGGAAACAATGGAACAACGTGGGACAACGTGGGACACCGTTGGACATCGTTGGGCAACGTGGGACAACGTGGGACAACGTGGGACAACGTGGGACAACGTGGGACAACGTGGGACACCGTTGGACACCGTGGGACACCGTTGGACACCGTGGGACACCGTTGGACATCGTTGGACACCGTGGGACAACGTGGGACAACGTGGGACAACGTGGGACACCGTTGGACACCGTTGGACATCGTTGGACACCTTTGGACACCGTGGGACAACGTGGGACAACGTGGGACAACGTGGGACAACGTGGGACAACGTGGGACAACGTGGGACAACGTGGGACAACGTGGGACAACGTGGGACAACGTGGGACAACGTGGGACAACGTGGGACAACGTGGGACACCGTTGGACAACGTGGGACACCGTTGGACATCGTTGGACACCGTGGGACAACGTGGGACAACGTGGGACAACGTGGGACACCGTTGGACACCGTTGGACATCGTTGGACATCGTTGGACATCGTGGGACACCGTTGGACATCGTTGGACATCGTTGGACACCGTTGGACATCGTTGGACATCGTTGGACATCGTTGGACACCGTTGGACACCGTTGGACACCGTTGGACACCGTTGGACATCGGTGGACATCGTGGGACACCGTTGGACACAGTTGGACATCGTTGGACACCGTTGGACACCGTGGGACAACGTGGGACAACGTGGGACAACGTGGGACAACGTGGGACAACGTGGGACAACGTGGGACAACGTGGGACACCGTTGGACACCGTGGGACACCGTTGGACACCGTTGGACATCGTTGGACACCGTGGGACAACGTGGGACAACGTGGGAAACCATGGAACAACGTGGGACAACGTGGGACAACGTGGGAAAACGTGGGACACCGTTGGACATCGTTGGACACCGTGGGACAACGTGGGACAACGTGGGATACCGTTGGACACCGTTGGACATCGTTGGACACCGTTGGACACCGTGGGACAACGTGGGACAACGTGGGACAACGTGGGACAACGTGGGACAACGTGGGACAACGTGGGACAACGTGGGACACCGTTGGACACCGTGGGACACCGTTGGACACCGTTGGACACCGTTGGACACCGTGGGACAACGTGGGACAACGTGGGACAACGTGGGACAACGTGGGACAACGTGGGACAACGTGGGACAACGTGGGACAACGTGGGACAACGTGGGACAACGTGGGACAACGTGGGACACCGTTGGACAACGTTGGACAACGTGGGACAACGTGGGACAACGTGGGACAACGTGGGACAACGTGGGACACCGTTGGACACCGTGGGACTCCGTTGGACACCGTTGGACATCGTTGGACACCGTGGGACAACGTGGGACAACGTGGGACAACGTGGGACAACGTGGGACAACGTGGGACAACGTGGGACAACGTGGGACAACGTGGGACAACGTGGGACAACGTGGGACATCGTGGGACAACGTGGGACAACGTGGGACAACGTGGGACAACGTGGGACAACGTGGGACACCGTTGGACATCGTTGGACACCGTGGGACAACGTGGGACAACGTGGGACAACGTGGGACACCGTTGGACACCGTTGGACATCGTTGGACACCGTTGGACATCGTTGGACACCGTTGGACACCGTGGGACAACGTGGGACAACGTGGGACAACGTGGGACAACGTGGGACACCGTTGGACAACTTGGGACACCGTTGGACATCGTTGGACATCGTTGGACACCGTTGGACACCGTTGGACACCGTTGGACACCGTTGGACATCGGTGGTCATCGTGGGACACAGTTGGACACCGTTGGACATCGTTGGACACAGTGGGACAACGTGGGACAACGTGGGACACCGTTGGACACCGTTGGACACCGTTGGACACCGTTGGACATCGTTGGACACCGTGGGACAACGTGGGACAACGTGGGACAACGTGGGAAACAATGGAACAACGTGGGACAACGTGGGACACCGTTGGACATCGTTGGGCAACGTGGGACAACGTGGGACAACGTGGGACAACGTGGGACAACGTGGGACACCGTTGGACACCGTGGGACACCGTTGGACACCGTTGGACATCGTTGGACACCGTGGGACAACGTGGGACAACGTGGGACAACGTGGGACAACGTGGGACAACGTGGGACAACGTGGGACAACGTGGGACAACGTGGGACAACGTGGGACAACGTGGGACAACGTGGGACATCGTGGGACAACGTGGGACAACGTGGGACAACGTGGGACACCGTTGGACATCGTTGGACACCGTGGGACAACGTGGGACAACGTGGGACAACGTGGGACAACGTGGGACACCGTTGGACACCGTGGGACAACGTGGGACACCGTTGGACAACGTGGGACACCGTTGGACATCGTTGGACACCGTGGGACAACGTGGGACAACGTGGGACAACGTGGGACACCGTTGGACACCGTTGGACATCGTTGGACACCGTTGGACACCGTTGGACACCGTTGGACACCGTTGGACATCGGTGGACATCGTGGGACACCGTTGGACACAGTTGGACATCGTTGGACACCGTTGGACACCGTGGGACAACGTGGGACAACGTGGGACAACGTGGGACAACGTGGGACAACGTGGGACAACGTGGGACAACGTGGGACAACGTGGGACACCGTTGGACACCGTGGGACACCGTTGGACAACGTGGGACAACGTGGGACAACGTGGGACAACGTGGGACAACGTGGGACAACGTGGGACAACGTGGGACAACGTGGGACAACGTGGGACAACGTGGGACAACGTGGGACAACGTGGGACACCGTTGGACACCGTTGGACATCGTTGGACACCGTTGGACACCGTGGGACAACGTGGGACAACGTGGGACAACGTGGGACAACGTGGGACAACGTGGGACAACGTGGGACACCGTTGGACACCGTGGGACTCCGTTGGACACCGTTGGACATCGTTGGACACCGTGGGACAACGTGGGACAACGTGGGACAACGTGGGACAACGTGGGACAACGTGGGACAACGTGGGACAACGTGGGACAACGTGGGACAACGTGGGACATCGTGGGACAACGTGGGACAACGTGGGACAACGTGGGACAACGTGGGACAACGCGGGACACCGTTGGACACCGTTGGACATCGTTGGACACCGTGGGACAACGTGGGACAACGTGGGACAACGTGGGACAACGTGGGACAACGTGGGACAACGTGGGACAACGTGGGACAACGTGGGACACCGTTGGACATCGTTGGACACCGTGGGACAACGTGGGACAACGTGGGACAACGTGGGACACCGTTGGACACCGTTGGACATCGTTGGACACCGTTGGACACCGTGGGACAACGTGGGACAACGTGGGACAACGTGGGACAACGTGGGACAACGTGGGACAACGTGGGACAACGTGGGACAACGTGGGACATCGTGGGACAACGTGGGACAACGTGGGACAACGTGGGACAACGTGGGACACCGTTGGACAACTTGGGACACCGTTGGACATCGTTGGACATCGTTGGACATCGTTGGACATCGTTGGACACCGTTGGACACCGTTGGACACCGTTGGACACCGTTGGACATCGGTGGACATCGTGGGACACAGTTGGACACCGTTGGACATCGTTGGACACCGTGGGACAACGTGGGACAACGTGGGACACCGTTGGACACCGTTGGACACCGTTGGACACCGTTGGACATCGTTGGACACCGTGGGACAACGTGGGACAACGTGGGACAACGTGGGACACCGTTGGACATCGTTGGGCAACGTGGGACAACGTGGGACAACGTGGGACAACGTGGGACAACGTGGGACACCGTTGGACACCGTGGGACACCGTTGGACACCGTTGGACATCGTTGGACACCGTGGGACATCGTTGGACACCGTGGGACAACGTGGGACAACGTGGGACAACGTGGGACAACGTGGGACAACGTGGGACAACGTGGGACAACGTGGGACACCGTTGGACAACGTGGGACAACGTGGGACAACGTGGGACAACGTGGGACACCGTTGGACACCGTTGGACATCGTTGGACACCGTTGGACACCGTGGGACAACGTGGGACAACGTGGGACAACGTGGGACAACGTGGGACAACGTGGGACAACGTGGGACCTCGTGGGACAACGTGGGACAACGTGGGACAACGTGGGACAACGTGGGACAACGTGGGACACCGTTGGACATCGTTGGACAACGTGGGACAACGTGGGACAACGTGGGACAACGTGGGACAACGTGGGACACCGTTGGACACCGTGGGACACCGTTGGACAACGTGGGACAACGTGGGACAACTTGGGACAACGTGGGACACCGTTGGACACCGTGGGACACCGTTGGACACCGTTGGACATCGTTGGACATCGTTGGACATCGTTGGACATCGTTGGACACCGTTGGACACCGTTGGACACCGTTGGACATCGGTGGACATCGTGGGACACCGTTGGACATCGTTGGACACCGTGGGACAACGTGGGACAACGTGGGACAACGTGGGACAACGTGGGACAACGTGGGACAACGTGGGACAACGTGGGACACCGTTGGACAACGTGGGACAACGTGGGACAACGTGGGACAACGTGGGACACCGTTGGACACCGTTGGACATCGTTGGACACCGTTGGACACCGTGGGACAACGTGGGACAACGTGGGACAACGTGGGACAACGTGGGACAACGTGGGACAACGTAGGACAACGTGGGACAACGTGGGACACCGTTGGACATCGTTGGACAACGTGGGACATCGTGGGACAACGTGGGACAACGTGGGACAACGTGGGACAACGTGGGACACAGTTGGACACCGTTGGACATCGTTGGACACCGTTGGACACCGTGGGACAACGTGGGACAACGTGGGACAACGTGGGACAACGTGGGACAACGTGGGACAACGTGGGACAACGTGGGACACAGTTGGACACCGTTGGACATCGTTGGACACCGTTGGACACCGTGGGACAACGTGGGACAACGTGGGACAACGTGGGACAACGTGGGACAACGTGGGACAACGTGGGACACCGTTGGACACCGTTGGACACCGTTGGACACCGTTGGACACCGTGGGACAACGTGGGACAACGTGGGACAACGTGGGACAACGTGGGACAACGTGGGACAACGTGGGACAACGTGGGACACCGTTGGACATCGTTGGACACCGTGGGACAACGTGGGACAACGTGGGACACCGTTGAACACCGTTGGACACCGTTGGACACCGTTGGACATCGTTGGACACCGTGGGACAACGTGGGACAACGTGGGACAACGTGGGAAACCATGGAACAACGTGGGACAACGTGGGACACCGTTGGACATCGTTGGGCAACGTGGGACAACGTGGGACACTGTTGGACAACGTGGGACACCGTTGGACATCGTTGGACACCGTGGGACAACGTGGGACAACGTGGGACAACGTGGGACAACGTGGGACAACGTGGGACAACGTGGGACAACGTGGGACAACGTGGGACAACGTGGGACATCGTGGGACAACGTGGGACAACGTGGGACAACGTGGGACAACGTGGGACACCGTTGGACATCGTTGGACACCGTGGGACAACGTGGGACAACGTGGGACAACGTGGGACACCGTTGGACACCGTTGGACATCGTTGGACACCGTTGGACACCGTGGGACAACGTGGGACAACGTGGGACAACGTGGGACAACGTGGCACAACGTGGGACAACGTGGGACAACGTGGGACAACGTGAGACACCGTGGGACACCGTGGGACAACGTGGGACAACGTGGGACAACGTGGGACACCGTTGGACAACGTGGGACACCGTTGGACATCGTTGGACACCGTGGGACAACGTGGGACAACGTGGGACAACGTGGGACACCGTTGGACACCGTTGGACATCGTTGGACATCGTGGGACATCGTGGGACACCGTTGGACATCGTTGGACATCGTTGGACACCGTTGGACATCGTTGGACATCGTTGGACATCGTTGGACACCGTTGGACACCGTTGGACACCGTTGGACACCGTTGGACATCGGTGGACATCGTGGGACACCGTTGGACACAGTTGGACATCGTTGGACACCGTTGGACACCGTGGGACAACGTGGGACAACGTGGGACAACGTGGGACAACGTGGGACAACGTGGGACAACGTGGGACAACGTGGGACAACGTGGGACACCGTTGGACACCGTGGGACACCGTTGGACAGCGTGGGACAACGTGGGACAACGTGGGACAACGTGGGACAACGTGGGACACCGTTGGACACCGTGGGACACCGTTGGACACCGTTGGACATCGTTGGACACCGTGGGACAACGTGGGACAACGTGGGACAACGTGGGAAACCATGGAACAACGTGGGACAACGTGGGACAACGTGGAAAAACGTGGGACACCGTTGGACATCGTTGGACACCGTGGGACAACGTGGGACAACGTGGGACACCGTTGGACACCGTTGGACATCGTTGGACATCGTTGGACATCGTTGGACACCGTTGGACACCGTTGGACACCGTTGGACACCGTTGGACATCGGTGGACATCGTGGGACACCGTTGGACATCGCTGGACACCGTGGGACAACGTGGGACAACGTGGGACAACGTGGGACAACGTGGGACACCGTTGGACACCGTTGGACATCGTTGGACACCGTTGGACACCGTGGGGCAACGTGGGACAACGTGGGACAACGTGGGACAACGTGGGACAACGTGGGACAACGTAGGACAACGTGGGACAACGTGGGACAGAGTTGGACACCGTTGGACGTCGTTGGACACCGTTGGACATCGTGGGACAACGTGGGACAACGTGGGACAACGTTGGACACCGTGGGACACCGTTGGACAACGTGGGAAACCATGGAACAACGTGGGACAACGTGGGACACCGTTGGACATCGTTGGACAACGTGGGACAACGTGGGACAACGTGGGACAACGTGGGACAACGTGGGACAACGTGGGACACCGTTGGACACCGTGGGACACCGTTGGACACCGTTGGACATCGTTGGACACCGTGGGACAACGTGGGACAACGTGGGACACCGTTGGACATCGTTGGACACCGTGGGACAACGTGGGACAACGTGGGACACCGTTGGACACCGTTGGACAACGTGGGACAACGTGGGACAACGTGGGACACCGTTGGACACCGTTGGACACCGTTGGACACCGTTGGACATCGTTGGACACCGTGGGACAACGTGGGACAACGTGGGACAACGTGGGAAACCATGGAACAACGTGGGACAACGTGGGACACCGTTGGACAACGTGGGACAACGTGGGACAACGTGGGACACCGTTGGACACAGTTGGACACCGTGGGACAACGTGGGACAACGTGGGACAACGTGGGACAACGTGGGTCAACGTGGGACAACGTGGGACAACGTGGGACAACGTGGGACAACGTGGGACAACGTGGGACAACGTGGGACACCGTTGGACACCGTGGGACACCGTTGGACAACGTGGGACAACGTGGGACAACGTGGGACAACGTGGGACAACGTGGGACACCGTTGGACACCGTGGGACACCGTTGGACACCGTTGGACATCGTTGGACATCGTTGGACATCGTTGGACACCGTTGGACACCGTTGGACACCGTTGGACACCGTTGGACATCGGTGGACATCGTGGGACACCGTTGGACATCGTTGGACACCGTGGGACAACGTGGGACAACGTGGGACAACGTGGGACAACGTGGGACAACGTGGGACACCGTTGGACACCGTTGGACATCGTTGGACACCGTTGGACACCGTGGGACAACGTGGGACAACGTGGGACAAGGTGGGACATCGTGGGACAACGTGGGACAACGTAGGACAACGTGGGACAACGTGGGACACCGTTGGACATCGTTGGACACCGTGGGACAACGTGGGACAACGTGGGACAACGTGGGACAACGTGGGACAACGTGGGACACCGTTGGACACCGTTGGACATCGTTGGACACCGTTGGACACCGTGGGACAACGTGGGACAACGTGGGACAACGTGGGACAACGTGGGACAACGTGGGACAACGTAGGACAACGTGGGACAACGTGGGACACCGTTGGACATCGTTGGACAACGTGGGACATCGTGGGACAACGTGGGACAACGTGGGACAACGTGGGACAACGTGGGACACAGTTGGACACCGTTGGACATCGTTGGACACCGTTGGACACCGTGGGACAACGTGGGACAACGTGGGACAACGTGGGACAACGTGGGACAACGTGGGACAACGTGGGACAACGTGGGACACAGTTGGACACCGTTGGACATCGTTGGACACCGTTGGACACCGTGGGACAACGTGGGACAACGTGGGACAACGTGGGACAACGTGGGACAACGTGGGACAACGTGGGACATCGTTGGACACCGTTGGACATCGTTGGACACCGTTGGACACCGTGGGACAACGTGGGACAACGTGGGACAACGTGGGACAACGTGGGACAACGTGGGACAACGTGGGACAACGTGGGACAACGTGGGACATCGTGGGACAACGTGGGACAACGTGGGATAACGTGGGACAACGTGGGACAACGTGGGACAACGTGGGACATCGTGGGACAACGTGGGACAACGTGGGACACAGTTGGACACCGATGGACATCGTTGGACACCGTTGGACACCGTTGGACACCGTTGGACATCGGTGGACATCGTGGGACACAGTTGGACACCGTTGGACATCGTTGGACACAGTGGGACAACGTGGGACAACGTGGGACACCGTTGGACACCGTTGGACACCGTTGGACACCGTTGGACATCGTTGGACACCGTGGGACAACGTGGGACAACGTGGGACAACGTGGGAAACAATGGAACAACGTGGGACAACGTGGGACACCGTTGGACATCGTTGGGCAACGTGGGACAACGTGGGACAACGTGGGACAACGTGGGACAACGTGGGACAACGTGGGACACCGTTGGACACCGTGGGACACCGTTGGACACCGTGGGACACCGTTGGACATCGTTGGACACCGTGGGACAACGTGGGACAACGTGGGACAACGTGGGACACCGTTGGACACCGTTGGACATCGTTGGACACCTTTGGACACCGTGGGACAACGTGGGACAACGTGGGACAACGTGGGACAACGTGGGACAACGTGGGACAACGTGGGACAACGTGGGACAACGTGGGACATCGTGGGACAACGTGGGACAACGTGGGACAACGTGGGACAACGTGGGACACCGTTGGACAACGTGGGACACCGTTGGACATCGTTGGACACCGTGGGACAACGTGGGACAACGTGGGACAACGTGGGACACCGTTGGACACCGTTGGACATCGTTGGACATCGTTGGACATCGTGGGACACCGTTGGACATCGTTGGACATCGTTGGACACCGTTGGACATCGTTGGACATCGTTGGACATCGTTGGACACCGTTGGACACCGTTGGACACCGTTGGACACCGTTGGACATCGGTGGACATCGTGGGACACCGTTGGACACAGTTGGACATCGTTGGACACCGTTGGACACCGTGGGACAACGTGGGACAACGTGGGACAACGTGGGACAACGTGGGACAACGTGGGACAACGTGGGACAACGTGGGACACCGTTGGACACCGTTGGACACCGTTGGACACCGTTGGACATCGTTGGACACCGTGGGACAACGTGGGACAACGTGGGAAACCATGGAACAACGTGGGACAACGTGGGACAACGTGGGAAAACGTGGGACACCGTTGGACATCGTTGGACACCGTGGGACAACGTGGGACAACGTGGGATACCGTTGGACACCGTTGGACATCGTTGGACACCGTTGGACACCGTGGGACAACGTGGGACAACGTGGGACAACGTGGGACAACGTGGGACAACGTGGGACAACGTGGGACAACGTGGGACACCGTTGGACACCGTGGGACACCGTGGGACACCGTTGGACACCGTTGGACACCGTGGGACAACGTGGGACAACGTGGGACAACGTGGGACAACGTGGGACAACGTGGGACAACGTGGGACAACGTGGGACAACGTGGGACAACGTGGGACACCGTGGGACAACGTGGGACACCGTTGGACATCGTTGGACAACGTGGGACAACGTGGGACAACGTGGGACAACGTGGGACAACGTGGGACACCGTTGGACACCGTGGGACTCCGTTGGACACCGTTGGACATCGTTGGACACCGTTGGACAACGTGGGACAACGTGGGACAACGTGGGACAACGTGGGACAACGTGGGACAACGTGGGACAACGTGGGACAACGTGGGACAACGTGGGACAACGTGGGACATCGTGGGACAACGTGGGACAACGTGGGACAACGTGGGACAACGTGGGACAACGTGGGACACCGTTGGACATCGTTGGACACCGTGGGACAACGTGGGACAACGTGGGACAACGTGGGACACCGTTGGACACCGTTGGACATCGTTGGACACCGTTGGACACCGTGGGACAACGTGGGACAACGTGGGACAACGTGGGACAACGTGGGACAACGTGGGACAACGTGGGACAACGTGGGACAACGTGGGACAACGTGGGACATCGTGGGACAACGTGGGACAACGTGGGACAACGTGGGACAACGTGGGACACCGTTGGACAACTTGGGACACCGTTGGACATCGTTGGACATCGTTGGACACCGTTGGACACCGTTGGACACCGTTGGACACCGTTGGACATCGGTGGTCATCGTGGGACACAGTTGGACACCGTTGGACATCGTTGGACACAGTGGGACAACGTGGGACAACGTGGGACACCGTTGGACACCGTTGGACACCGTTGGACACCGTTGGACATCGTTGGACACCGTGGGACAACGTGGGACAACGTGGGACAACGTGGGAAACAATGGAACAACGTGGGACAACGTGGGACACCGTTGGACATCGTTGGGCAACGTGGGACAACGTGGGACAACGTGGGACAACGTGGGACAACGTGGGACACCGTTGGACACCGTGGGACACCGTTGGACACCGTTGGACAACGTTGGACACCGTGGGACAACGTGGGACAACGTGGGACAACGTGGGACAACGTGGGACAACGTGGGACAACGTGGGACAACGTGGGACAACGTGGGACAACGTGGGACAACGTGGGACAACGTGGGACATCGTGGGACAACGTGGGACAACGTGGGACAACGTGGGACACCGTTGGACATCGTTGGACACCGTGGGACAACGTGGGACAACGTGGGACAACGTGGGACACCGTTGGACACCGTTGGACATCGTTGGACACCGTGGGACAACGTGGGACAACGTGGGAAACCATGGAACAACGTGGGACAACGTGGGACAACGTGGGAAAACGTGGGACACCGTTGGACATCGTTGGACAACGTGGGACAACGTGGGACAACGTGGGAAAACGTGGGACAACGTGGGACACCGTTGGACACCGTGGGACTCCGTTGGACACCGTTGGACATCGTTGGACACCGTGGGACAACGTGGGACAACGTGGGACAACGTGGGACAACGTGGGACACCGTTGGACACCGTTGGACATCGTTGGACAACGTGGGACAACGTGGGACAACGTGGGACAACGTGGGACAACGTGGGACAACGTGGGACAACGTGGGACAACGTGGGACACCGTTGGACATCGTTGGACAACGTGGGACAACGTGGGACAACGTGGGAAAACGTGGGACAACGTGGGACACCGTTGGACACCGTGGGACTCCGTTGGACACCGTTGGACATCGTTGGACACCGTGGGACAACGTGGGACAACGTGGGACAACGTGGGACAACGTGGGACAACGTGGGACAACGTGGGACAACGTGGGACAACGTGGGACAACGTGGGACAACGTGGGACATCGTGGTACAACGTGGGACAACGTGGGACAACGTGGGACAACGTGGGACAACGCGGGACACCGTTGGACATCGTTGGACACCGTGGGACAACGTGGGACAACGTGGGACACCGTTGGACACCGTTGGACATCGTTGGACATCGTTGGACATCGTGGGACACCGTTGGACATCGTTGGACATCGTTGGACACCGTTGGACATCGTTGGACATCGTTGGACATCGTTGGACACCGTTGGACACCGTTGGACACCGTTGGATACCGTTGGACATCGGTGGACATCGTGGGACACCGTTGGACACAGTTGGACATCGTTGGACACCGTTGGATACCGTGGGACAACGTGGGACAACGTGGGACAACGTGGGACAACGTGGGACAACGTGGGACAACGTGGGACAACGTGGGACAACGTGGGACAACGTGGGACATCGTGGGACAACGTGGGACAACGTGGGACAACGTGGGACAACGTGGGACACCGTTGGACAACGTGGGACACCGTTGGACATCGTTGGACACCGTGGGACAACGTGGGACAACGTGGGACAACGTGGGACACCGTTGGACACCGTTGGACATCGTTGGACATCGTTGGACATCGTGGGACACCGTTGGACATCGTTGGACATCGTTGGACACCGTTGGACATCGTTGGACATCGTTGGACATCGTTGGACACCGTTGGACACCGTTGGACACCGTTGGACACCGTTGGACATCGGTGGACATCGTGGGACACCGTTGGACACAGTTGGACATCGTTGGACACCGTTGGACACCGTGGGACAACGTGGGACAACGTGGGACAACGTGGGACAACGTGGGACAACGTGGGACAACGTGGGACAACGTGGGACACCGTTGGACACCGTGGGACACCGTTGGATACCGTTGGACATCGTTGGACACCGTGGGACAACGTGGGACAACGTGGGAAACCATGGAACAACGTGGGACAACGTGGGACAACGTGGGACAACGTGGGAAAACGTGGGACACCGTTGGACATCGTTGGACACCGTGGGACAACGTGGGACAACGTGGGATACCGTTGGACACCGTTGGACATCGTTGGACACCGTTGGACACCGTGGGACAACGTGGGACAACGTGGGACAACGTGGGACAACGTGGGACAACGTGGGACAACGTGGGACAACGTGGGACACCGTTGGACACCGTGGGACACCGTTGGACACCGTTGGACACCGTTGGACACCGTGGGACAACGTGGGACAACGTGGGACAACGTGGGACAACGTGGGACAACGTGGGACAACGTGGGACAACGTGGGACAACGTGGGACAACGTGGGACAACGTGGGACAACGTGGGACACCGTTGGACATCGTTGGACAACGTGGGACAACGTGGGACAACGTGGGACAACGTGGGACAACGTGGGACACCGTTGGAAACCGTGGGACTCCGTTGGACACCGTTGGACATCGCTGGACACCGTGGGACAACGTGGGACAACGTGGGACAACGTGGGACAACGTGGGACAACGTGGGACAACGTGGGACAACGTGGGACACCGTTGGACACAGTTGGACATCGTTGGACACCGTTGGACACCGTGGGACAACGTGGGACAACGTGGGACAACGTGGGACAACGTGGGACAACGTGGGACAACGTGGGACAACGTGGGACAACGTGGGACACCGTTGGACACCGTGGGACACCGTTGGACGACGTGGGACAACGTGGGACAACGTGGGACAACGTGGGACAACGTGGGACAACGTGGGACAACGTGGGACAACGTGGGACAACGTGGGACAACGTGGGACAACGTGGGACAACGTGGGACATCGTGGGACAACGTGGGACAACGTGGGACAACGTGGGACACCGTTGGACAACGTGGGACACCGTTGGACATCGTTGGACACCGTGGGACAACGTGGGACAATGTGGGACAACGTGGGAAACCATGGAACAACGTGGGACAACGTGGGACAACGTGGGAAAACGTGGGACACCGTTGGACATCGTTGGACACCGTGGGACAACGTGGGACAACGTGGGACACCGTTGGACACCGTTGGACATCGTTGGACACCGTTGGACACCGTGGGACAACGTGGGACAACGTGGGACAACGTGGGACAACGTGGGACAACGTGGGACACCGTTGGACACCGTGGGACTCCGTTGGACACCGTTGGACATCGTTGGACACCGTGGGACAACGTGGGACAACGTGGGACAACGTGGGACAACGTGGGACAACGTGGGACAACGTGGGACAACGTGGGACAACGTGGGACAACGTGGGACATCGTGGGACAACGTGGGACAACGCGGGACACCGTGGGACATCGTGGGACAACGTGGGACAACGTGGGACAACGTGGGACACCGTTGGACATCGTTGGACACCGTGGGACAACGTGGGACAACGTGGGACAACGTGGGACACCGTTGGACACCGTTGGACATCGTTGGACACCGTTGGACACCGTGGGACAACGTGGGACAACGTGGGACAACGTGGGACAACGTGGAACAACTTGGGACACCGTTGGACATCGTTGGACATCGTTGGACATCGTTGGACACCGTTGGTCACCGTTGGACACCGTTGGACACCGTTGGACATCGGTGGACATCGTGGGACACAGTTGGACACCGTTGGACATCGTTGGACACCGTGGGACAACGTGGGACAACGTGGGACACCGTTGGACACCGTTGGACACCGTTGGACACCGTTGGACATCGTTGGACACCGTGGGACAACGTGGGACAACGTGGGACAACGTGGGACAACGTGGGACAACGTGGGACAACGTGGGACAACGTGGGACAACGTGGGACATCGTGGGACAACGTGGGACAACGTGGGACAACGTGGGACACCGTTGGACAACGTGGGACACCGTTGGACATCGTTGGACACCGTGGGACAACGTGGGACAATGTGGGACAACGTGGGAAACCATGGAACAACGTGGGACAACGTGGGACAACGTGGGAAAACGTGGGACACCGTTGGACATCGTTGGACACCGTGGGACAACGTGGGACAACGTGGGACACCGTTGGACACCGTTGGACATCGTTGGACACCGTTGGACACCGTGGGACAACGTGGGACAACGTGGGACAACGTGGGACAACGTGGGACAACGTGGGACAACGTGGGACAACGTGGGACACCGTTGGACACCGTGGGACACCGTTGGACACCGTTGGACATCGTTGGACATCGTTGGACATCGTTGGACACCGTTGGACACCGTTGGACACCGTTGGACACCGTTGGACATCGGTGGACATCGTGGGACACCGTTGGACATCGTTGGACACCGTGGGACAACGTGGGACAACGTGGGACAACGTGGGACAACGTGGGACAACGTGGGACAACGTGGGACAACGTGGGACAACGTGGGACACCGTTGGACACCGTTGGACATCGTTGGACACCGTTGGACACCGTGGGACAACGTGGGACAACGTGGGACAACGTGGGACAACGTGGGACAACGTGGGACAACGTAGGACAACGTGGGACAACGTGGGACACCGTTGGACATCGTTGGACAACGTGGGACATCGTGGGACAACGTGGGACAACGTGGGACAACGTGGGACAACGTGGGACAACGTGGGACAACGTGGGACATCGTTGGACACCGTTGGACACCGTGGGACAACGTGGGACAACGTGGGACAACGTGGGACAACGTGGGACAACGTGGGACAACGTGGGACAACGTGGGACACAGTTGGACACCGTTGGACATCGTTGGACACCGTTGGACACCGTGGGACAACGTGGGACAACGTGGGACAACGTGGGACAACGTGGGACAACGTGGGACAACGTGGGACACAGTTGGACACCGTTGGACATCGTTGGACACCGTTGGACACCGTGGGACAACGTGGGACAACGTGGGACAACGTGGGACAACGTGGGACAACGTGGGACAACGTGGGACAACGTGGGACATCGTGGGACAACGTGGGACAACGTGGGACAACGTGGGACACCGTTGGACAACGTGGGACACCGTTGGACATCGTTGGACACCGTGGGACAACGTGGGACAACGTGGGACAACGTGGGACAACGTGGGACAACGTGGGACACCGTTGGACACCGTGGGACACCGTTGGACACCGTTGGACAACGTTGGACACCGTGGGACAACGTGGGACAACGTGGGACAACGTGGGACAACGTGGGACAACGTGGGACAACGTGGGACAACGTGGGACAACGTGGGACATCGTTGGACACCGTTGGACATCGTTGGACACCGTGGGACAACGTGGGACATCGTTGGACACCGTGGGACAACGTGGGACAACGTGGGACAACGTGGGACACCGTTGGACATCGTTGGACACCGTTGGACACCGTGGGACAACGTGGGACAACGTGGGACACCGTTGGACACCGTTGGACATCGTTGGACATCGTTGGACATCGTGGGACACCGTTGGACATCGTTGGACATCGTTGGACACCGTTGGACATCGTGGGACAACGTGGGACAACGTGGGACACCGTTGGACACCGTGGGACACCGTTGGACACCGTTGGACACCGTGGGACAACGTGGGACAACGTGGGACAACGTTGGACAACGTGGGACAACGTGGGACAACGTGGGACAACGTGGGACACCGTTGGACACCGTTGGACATCGTTGGACACCGTTGGACACCGTGGGACAACGTGGGACAACGTGGGACAACGTGGGACAACGTGGGACAACGTGGGACAACGTAGGACAACGTGGGACAACGTGGGACACCGTTGGACATCGTTGGACAACGTGGGACATCGTGGGACAACGTGGGACAACGTGGGACAACGTGGGACAACGTGGGACACAGTTGGACACCGTTGGACATCGTTGGACAACGTTGGACACCGTGGGACAACGTGGGACAACGTGGGACAACGTTTGACACCGTTGGACACCGTGGGACACCGTTGGACACCGTTGGACAACGTGGGACAACGTGGGACAACGTGGAACACCGTTGGACACCGTTGGACACCGTGGGACAACCTGGGACAACGTGGGACAACGTGGGACAACGTGGGACAACGTGGGACAACGTAGGACAACGTGGGACAACGTGGGACACCGTTGGACATCGTTGGACAACGTGGGACATCGTGGGACAACGTGGGACAACGTGGGACAACGTGGGACAACGTGGGACACAGTTGGACACCGTTGGACATCGTTGGACACCGTTGGACACCGTGGGACACCGTTGGACACCGTTGGACATCGTTGGACACCGTGGGACAACGTGGGACAACGTGGGACAACGTGGGACAACGTGGGACAACGTGGGACAACGTGGGACAACGTGGGACAACGTGGGACAACGTGGGACAACGTGGGACAACGTGGGACAACGTGGGACATCGTGGGACAACGTGGGACAACGTGGGACAACGTGGGACAACGTGGGACAACGTGGGACACCGTTGACATCGTTGGACACCGTGGGACAACGTGGGACAACGTGGGACAACGTGGGACACCGTTGGACACCGTTGGACATCGTTGGACACCGTTGGACACCGTGGGACAACGTGGGACAACGTGGGACAACGTGGGACAACGTGGAACAACTTGGGACACCGTTGGACATCGTTGGACATCGTTGGACATCGTTGGACATCGTTGGACACCGTTGGACACCGTTGGACACCGTTGGACACCGTTGGACATCGGTGGACATCGTGGGACACAGTTGGACACCGTTGGACATCGTTGGACACCGTGGGACAACGTGGGACAACGTGGGACACCGTTGGACACCGTTGGACACCGTTGGACACCGTTGGACATCGTTGGACACCGTGGGACAACGTGGGACAACGTGGGACAACGTGGGACACCGTTGGACATCGTTGGGCAACGTGGGACAACGTGGGACAACGTGGGACAACGTGGGACAACGTGGGACACCGTTGGACACCGTGGGACACCGTTGGACACCGTTGGACATCGTTGGACACCGTGGGACAACGTGGGACAACGTGGGACAACGTGGGACAACGTGGGACAACGTGGGACAACGTGGGACAACGTGGGACAACGTGGGACATCGTGGGACAACGTGGGACAACGTGGGACAACGTGGGACAACGTGGGACAACGTGGGACACCGTTGGACATTGTTGGACACCGTGGGACAACGTGGGACAACGTGGGACAACGTGGGACACCGTTGGACACCGTTGGACATCGTTGGACACCGTTGGACACCGTGGGACAACGTGGGACAACGTGGGACAACGTGGGACAACGTGGCACAACGTGGGACAACGTGGGACAACGTGGGACAACGTGGGACATCGTGGGACAACGTGGGACAACGTGGGACAACGTGGGACAACGTGGGACACCGTTGGACAACGTGGGACACCGTTGGACATCGTTGGACACCGTGGGACAACGTGGGACAACGTGGGACAACGTGGGACACCGTTGGACACCGTTGGACATCGTTGGACATCGTTGGACATCGTGGGACACCGTTGGACATCGTTGGACATCGTTGGACACCGTTGGACATCGTTGGACATCGTTGGACATCGTTGGGCACCGTTGGACACCGTTGGACACCGTTGGACACCGTTGGACATCGGTGGACATCGTGGGACACCGTTGGACACAGTTGGACATCGTTGGACACCGTTGGACACCGTGGGACAACGTGGGACAACGTGGGACAACGTGGGACAACGTGGGACAACGTGGGACAACGTGGGACAACGTGGGACAACGTGGGACAACGTGGGACAACGTGGGACAACGTGGGACAACGTGGGACAACGTGGGACAACGTGGGACAACGTGGGACATCGTGGGACAACGTGGGACAACGTGGGACAACGTGGGACACCGTTGGACAACGTGGGACACCGTTGGACATCGTTGGACACCGTGGGACAACGTGGGACAATGTGGGACAACGTGGGAAACCGTGGAACAACGTGGGACAACGTGGGACAACGTGGGAAAACGTGGGACACCGTTGGACATCGTTGGACACCGTGGGACAACGTGGGACAACGTGGGACACCGTTGGACACCGTTGGACATCGTTGGACACCGTTGGACACCGTGGGACAACGTGGGACAACGTGGGACAACGTGGGACAACGTGGGACAACGTGGGACAACGTGGGACACCGTTGGACACCGTGGGACACCGTTGGACACCGTTGGACATCGTTGGACATCGTTGGACATCGTTGGACACCGTTGGACACCGTTGGACACCGTTGGACACCGTTGGACATCGGTGGACATCGTGGGACACCGTTGGACATCGTTGGACACCGTGGGACAACGTGGGACAACGTGGGACAACGTGGGACAACGTGGGACAACGTGGGACACCGTTGGACACCGTTGGACATCGTTGGACACCGTTGGACACCGTGGGACAACGTGGGACAACGTGGGACAACGTGGGACAACGTGGGACAACGTGGGACAACGTAGGACAACGTGGGACAACGTGGGACACCGTTGGACATCGTTGGACAACGTGGGACATCGTGGGACAACGTGGGACAACGTGGGACAACGTGGGACAACGTGGGACAACGTGGGACAACGTGGGACAACGTGGGACAACGTTGGACACCGTGGGACAACGTGGGACAACGTGGGACAACGTGGGACAACGTGGGACAACGTGGGACAACGTGGGACAACGTGGGACACAGTTGGACACCTTTGGACATCGTTGGACACCGTTGGACACCGTGGGACAACGTGGGACAACGTGGGACAACGTGGGACAACGTGGGACAACGTGGGACAACGTGGGACACAGTTGGACACCGTTGGACATCGTTGGACACCGTTGGACACCGTGGGACACCGTTGGACACCGTTGGACATCGTTGGACACCGTGGGACAACGTGGGACAACGTGGGTCAACGTGGGACAACGTGGGACAACGTGGGACAACGTGGGACAACGTGGGACAACGTGGGACAACGTGGGACAACGTGGGACAACGTGGGACAACGTGGGACAACGTGGGACATCGTGGGACAACGTGGGACAACGTGGGACAACGTGGGACAACGTGGGACAACGTGGGACACCGTTGGACATCGTTGGACACCGTGGGACAACGTGGGACAACGTGGGACAACGTGGGACACCGTTGGACACCGTTGGACATCGTTGGACACCGTTGGACACCGTGGGACAACGTGGGACAACGTGGGACAACGTGGGGCAACGTGGAACAACTTGGGACACCGTTGGACATCGTTGGACATCGTTGGACATCGTTGGACATCGTTGGACACCGTTGGACACCGTTGGACACCGTTGGACACCGTTGGACATCGGTGGACATCGTGGGACACAGTTGGACACCGTTGGACATCGTTGGACACCGTGGGACAACGTGGGACAACGTGGGACACCGTTGGACACCGTTGGACACCGTTGGACACCGTTGGACATCGTTGGACACCGTGGGACAACGTGGGACAACGTGGGACAACGTGGGACACCGTTGGACATCGTTGGGCAACGTGGGACAACGTGGGACAACGTGGGACAACGTGGGACAACGTGGGACACCGTTGGACACCGTGGGACACCGTTGGACAACGTGGGACAACGTGGGACAACGTGGAACAACTTGGGACACCGTTGGACATCGTTGGACATCGTTGGACATCGTTGGACATCGTTGGACACCGTTGGACACCGTTGGACACCGTTGGACACCGTTGGACATCGGTGGACATGGTGGGACACAGTTGGACACCGTTGGACATCGTTGGACACCGTGGGACAACGTGGGACAACGTGGGACACCGTTGGACACCGTTGGACACCGTTGGACACCGTTGGACATCGTTGGACACCGTGGGACAACGTGGGACAACGTGGGACAACGTGGGACACCGTTGGACATCGTTGGGCAACGTGGGACAACGTGGGACAACGTGGGACAACGTGGGACAACGTGGGACACCGTTGGACACCGTGGGACACCGTTGGACACCGTTGGACATCGTTGGACACCGTGGGACAACGTGGGACAACGTGGGACAACGTGGGACAACGTGGGACAACGTGGGACAACGTGGGACAACGTGGGACAACGTGGGACAACGTGGGACAACGTGGGACAACGTGGGACATCGTGGGACAACGTGGGACAACGTGGGACAACGTGGGACAACGTGGGACAACGTGGGACACCGTTGGACATTGTTGGACACCGTGGGACAACGTGGGACAACGTGGGACAACGTGGGACACCGTTGGACACCGTTGGACATCGTTGGACACCGTTGGACACCGTGGGACAACGTGGGACAACGTGGGACAACGTGGGACAACGTGGGACAACGTGGGACAACGTGGGACAACGTGGGACAACGTGGGACATCGTGGGACAACGTGGGACAACGTGGGACAACGTGGGACAACGTGGGACACCGTTGGACAACGTGGGACACCGTTGGACATCGTTGGACACCGTGGGACAACGTGGGACAACGTGGGACAACGTGGGACACCGTTGGACACCGTTGGACATCGTTGGACATCGTTGGACATCGTGGGACACCGTTGGACATCGTTGGACATCGTTGGACACCGTTGGACATCGTTGGACATCGTTGGACATCGTTGGGCACCGTTGGACACCGTTGGACACCGTTGGACACCGTTGGACATCGGTGGACATCGTGGGACACCGTTGGACACAGTTGGACATCGTTGGACACCGTTGGACACCGTGGGACAACGTGGGACAACGTGGGACAACGTGGGACAACGTGGGACAACGTGGGACAACGTGGGACAACGTGGGACAACGTGGGACAACGTGGGACAACGTGGGACAACGTGGGACAACGTGGGACAACGTGGGACAACGTGGGACAACGTGGGACAACGTGGGACAACGTGGGACAACGTGGGACAACGTGGGACACCGTTGGACAACGTGGGACACCGTTGGACATCGTTGGACACCGTGGGACAACGTGGGACAATGTGGGACAACGTGGGAAACCATGGAACAACGTGGGACAACGTGGGACAACGTGGGAAAACGTGGGACACCGTTGGACATCGTTGGACACCGTGGGACAACGTGGGACAACGTGGGACACCGTTGGACACCGTTGGACATCGTTGGACACCGTTGGACACCGTGGGACAACGTGGGACAACGTGGGACAACGTGGGACAACGTGGGACAACGTGGGACAACGTGGGACATCGTGGGACAACGTGGGACAACGTGGGACAACGTGGGACAACGTGGGACAACGTGGGACACCGTTGGACATCGTTGGACACCGTGGGACAACGTGGGACAACGTGGGACAACGTGGGACACCGTTGGACACCGTTGGACATCGTTGGACACCGTTGGACACCGTGGGACAACGTGGGACAACGTGGGACAACGTGGGACAACGTGGAACAACATGGGACACCGTTGGACATCGTTGGACATCGTTGGACATCGTTGGACATCGTTGGACACCGTTGGACACCGTTGGACACCGTTGGACACCGTTGGACATCGGTGGACATCGTGGGACACAGTTGGACACCGTTGGACATCGTTGGACACCGTGGGACAACGTGGGACAACGTGGGACACCGTTGGACACCGTTGGACACCGTTGGACACCGTTGGACATCGTTGGACACCGTGGGACAACGTGGGACAACGTGGGACAACGTGGGACACCGTTGGACATCGTTGGGCAACGTGGGACAACGTGGGACAACGTGGGACAACGTGGGACAACGTGGGACACCGTTGGACACCGTGGGACACCGTTGGACACCGTTGGACATCGTTGGACACCGTGGGACAACGTGGGACAACGTGGGACAACGTGGGACAACGTGGGACAACGTGGGACAACGTGGGACAACGTGGGACAACGTGGGACAACGTGGGACAACGTGGGACAACGTGGGACATCGTGGGACAACGTGGGACAACGTGGGACAACGTGGGACAACGTGGGACAACGTGGGACACCGTTGGACATTGTTGGACACCGTGGGACAACGTGGGACAACGTGGGACAACGTGGGACACCGTTGGACACCGTTGGACATCGTTGGACACCGTTGGACACCGTGGGACAACGTGGGACAACGTGGGACAACGTGGGACAACGTGGGACAACGTGGGACAACGTGGGACAACGTGGGACAACGTGGGACATCGTGGGACAACGTGGGACAACGTGGGACAACGTGGGACAACGTGGGACACCGTTGGACAACGTGGGACACCGTTGGACATCGTTGGACACCGTGGGACAACGTGGGACAACGTGGGACAACGTGGGACACCGTTGGACACCGTTGGACATCGTTGGACATCGTTGGACATCGTGGGACACCGTTGGACATCGTTGGACATCGTTGGACACCGTTGGACATCGTTGGACATCGTTGGACATCGTTGGGCACCGTTGGACACCGTTGGACACCGTTGGACACCGTTGGACATCGGTGGACATCGTGGGACACCGTTGGACACAGTTGGACATCGTTGGACACCGTTGGACACCGTGGGACAACGTGGGACAACGTGGGACAACGTGGGACAACGTGGGACAACGTGGGACAACGTGGGACAACGTGGGACAACGTGGGACACCGTGGGACAACGTGGGACAACGTGGGACAACGTGGGACAACGTGGGACAACGTGGGACAACGTGGGACATCGTGGGACAACGTGGGACAACGTGGGACAACGTGGGACACCGTTGGACAACGTGGGACACCGTTGGACATCGTTGGACAACGTGGGACAACGTGGGACAACGTGGGACAACGTGGGACACAGTTGGACACCGTTGGACATCGTTGGACACCGTTGGACACCGTGGGACAACGTGGGACAACGTGGGACAACGTGGGACAACGTGGGACAACGTGGGACAACGTGGGACACAGTTGGACACCGTTGGACATCGTTGGACACCGTTGGACACCGTGGGACAACGTGGGACAACGTGGGACAACGTGGGACAACGTGGGACAACGTGGGACACCGTTGGACATCGTTGGACACCGTGGGACAACGTGGGACAACGTGGGACAACGTGGGACACCGTTGGACACCGTTGGACACCGTTGGACACCGTTGGACATCGTTGGACACCGTGGGACAACGTGGGACAACGTGGGACAACGTGGGAAACCATGGAACAACGTGGGACAACGTGGGACACCGTTGGACATCGTTGGGCAACGTGGGACAACGTGGGACAACGTGGGACAACGTGGGACACCGTTGGACACCGTGGGACACCGTTGGACACCGTTGGACATCGTTGGACACCGTGGGACAACGTGGGACAACGTGGGACAACGTGGGACAACGTGGGACAACGTGGGACAACGTGGGACAACGTGGGACAACGTGGGACATCGTTGGACACCGTTGGACATCGCTGGACACCGTGGGACAACGTGGGACATCGTTGGACACCGTGGGACAACGTGGGACAACGTGGGACAACGTGGGACACCGTTGGACATCGTTGGACACCGTTGGACACCGTGGGACAACGTGGGACAACGTGGGACACCGTTGGACACCGTTGGACATCGTTGGACATCGTTGGACATCGTGGGACACCGTTGGACATCGTTGGACATCGTTGGACACCGTTGGACATCGTTGGACACCGTGGGACAACGTGGGACATCGTTGGACATCGTGGGACAACGTGGGACAACGTGGGACAACGTGGGACAACGTGGGACAACGTGGGACAACGTGGGACAACGTGGGACATCGTGGGACAACGTGGGACAACGTGGGACAACGTGGGACACCGTTGGACAACGTGGGACACCGTTGGACATCGTTGGACACCGTGGGACAACGTGGGACAATGTGGGACAACGTGGGAAACCATGGAACAACGTGGGACAACGTGGGACAACGTGGGAAAACGTGGGACACCGTTGGACATCGTTGGACACCGTGGGACAACGTGGGACAACGTGGGACACCGTTGGACACCGTTGGACATCGTTGGACACCGTTGGACACCGTGGGACAACGTGGGACAACGTGGGACAACGTGGGACAACGTGGGACAACGTGGGACAACGTGGGACATCGTGGGACAACGTGGGACAACGTGGGACAACGTGGGACAACGTGGGACAACGTGGGACACCGTTGGACATCGTTGGACACCGTGGGACAACGTGGGACAACGTGGGACAACGTGGGACACCGTTGGACACCGTTGGACATCGTTGGACACCGTTGGACACCGTGGGACAACGTGGGACAACGTGGGACAACGTGGGACAACGTGGAACAACATGGGACACCGTTGGACATCGTTGGACATCGTTGGACATCGTTGGACATCGTTGGACACCGTTGGACACCGTTGGACACCGTTGGACACCGTTGGACATCGGTGGACATCGTGGGACACAGTTGGACACCGTTGGACATCGTTGGACACCGTGGGACAACGTGGGACAACGTGGGACACCGTTGGACACCGTTGGACACCGTTGGACACCGTTGG
Organism: Bombus terrestris; assembly: GCF_910591885.1. Taxonomy (NCBI): domain Eukaryota; kingdom Metazoa; phylum Arthropoda; class Insecta; order Hymenoptera; family Apidae; genus Bombus; species Bombus terrestris. The sequence continues at coordinate 59,311 of NW_025963582.1, read as the reverse complement.
ACATCGTTGGACACCGTGGGACAACGTGGGACAACGTGGGACAACGTGGGACACCGTTGGACATCGTTGGGCAACGTGGGACAACGTGGGACAACGTGGGACAACGTGGGACAACGTGGGACACCGTTGGACACCGTGGGACACCGTTGGACACCGTTGGACATCGTTGGACACCGTGGGACAACGTGGGACAACGTGGGACAACGTGGGACAACGTGGGACAACGTGGGACAACGTGGGACAACGTGGGACAACGTGGGACAACGTGGGACAACGTGGGACAACGTGGGACATCGTGGGACAACGTGGGACAACGTGGGACAACGTGGGACAACGTGGGACAACGTGGGACACCGTTGGACATTGTTGGACACCGTGGGACAACGTGGGACAACGTGGGACAACGTGGGACACCGTTGGACACCGTTGGACATCGTTGGACACCGTTGGACACCGTGGGACAACGTGGGACAACGTGGGACAACGTGGGACAACGTGGGACAACGTGGGACAACGTGGGACAACGTGGGACAACGTGGGACATCGTGGGACAACGTGGGACAACGTGGGACAACGTGGGACAACGTGGGACACCGTTGGACAACGTGGGACACCGTTGGACATCGTTGGACACCGTGGGACAACGTGGGACAACGTGGGACAACGTGGGACACCGTTGGACACCGTTGGACATCGTTGGACATCGTTGGACATCGTGGGACACCGTTGGACATCGTTGGACATCGTTGGACACCGTTGGACATCGTTGGACATCGTTGGACATCGTTGGGCACCGTTGGACACCGTTGGACACCGTTGGACACCGTTGGACATCGGTGGACATCGTGGGACACCGTTGGACACCGTTGGACATCGTTGGACACCGTTGGACACCGTGGGACAACGTGGGACAACGTGGGACAACGTGGGACAACGTGGGACAACGTGGGACAACGTGGGACAACGTGGGACAACGTGGGACAACGTGGGACAACGTGGGACAACGTGGGACAACGTGGGACAACGTGGGACAACGTGGGACAACGTGGGACATCGTGGGACAACGTGGGACAACGTGGGACAACGTGGGACACCGTTGGACAACGTGGGACACCGTTGGACATCGTTGGACACCGTGGGACAACGTGGGACAATGTGGGACAACGTGGGAAACCATGGAACAACGTGGGACAACGTGGGACAACGTGGGAAAACGTGGGACACCGTTGGACATCGTTGGACACCGTGGGACAACGTGGGACAACGTGGGACACCGTTGGACACCGTTGGACATCGTTGGACACCGTTGGACACCGTGGGACAACGTGGGACAACGTGGGACAACGTGGGACAACGTGGGACAACGTGGGACAACGTGGGACAACGTGGGACACCGTTGGACACCGTGGGACACCGTTGGACACCGTTGGACATCGTTGGACATCGTTGGACATCGTTGGACACCGTTGGACACCGTTGGACACCGTTGGACACCGTTGGACATCGGTGGACATCGTGGGACACCGTTGGACATCGTTGGACACCGTGGGACAACGTGGGACAACGTGGGACAACGTGGGACAACGTGGGACAACGTGGGACACCGTTGGACACCGCTGGACATCGTTGGACACCGTTGGACACCGTGGGACAACGTGGGACAACGTGGGACAACGTGGGACAACGTGGGACAACGTGGGACAACGTAGGACAACGTGGGACAACGTGGGACACCGTTGGACATCGTTGGACAACGTGGGACATCGTGGGACAACGTGGGACAACGTGGGACAACGTGGGACAACGTGGGACAACGTGGGACAACGTGGGACATCGTTGGACACCGTTGGACACCGTGGGACAACGTGGGACAACGTGGGACAACGTGGGACAACGTGGGACAACGTGGGACAACGTGGGACAACGTGGGACACAGTTGGACACCGTTGGACATCGTTGGACACCGTTGGACACCGTGGGACAACGTGGGACAACGTGGGACAACGTGGGACAACGTGGGACAACGTGGGACAACGTGGGACACAGTTGGACACCGTTGGACATCGTTGGACACCGTTGGACACCGTGGGACAACGTGGGACAACGTGGGACAACGTGGGACAACGTGGGACAACGTGGGACAACGTGGGACAACGTGGGACATCGTGGGACAACGTGGGACAACGTGGGACAACGTGGGACACCGTTGGACAACGTGGGACACCGTTGGACATCGTTGGACACCGTGGGACAACGTGGGACAACGTGGGACAACGTGGGACACCGTTGGACACCGTTGGACACCGTTGGACACCGTTGGACATCGTTGGACACCGTGGGACAACGTGGGACAACGTGGGACAACGTGGGAAACCATGGAACAACGTGGGACAACGTGGGACACCGTTGGACATCGTTGGGCAACGTGGGACAACGTGGGACAACGTGGGACAACGTGGGACACCGTTGGACACCGTGGGACACCGTTGGACACCGTGGGACATCGTTGGACACCGTGGGACAACGTGGGACAACGTGGGACAACGTGGGACAACGTGGGACAACGTGGGACAACGTGGGACAACGTGGGACAACGTGGGACATCGTTGGACACCGTTGGACATCGTTGGACACCGTGGGACAACGTGGGACATCGTTGGACACCGTGGGACAACGTGGGACAACGTGGGACAACGTGGGACACCGTTGGACATCGTTGGACACCGTTGGACACCGTGGGACAACGTGGGACAACGTGGGACACCGTTGGACACCGTTGGACATCGTTGGACATCGTTGGACATCGTGGGACACCGTTGGACATCGTTGGACATCGTTGGACACCGTTGGACATCGTGGGACAACGTGGGACAACGTGGGACACCGTTGGACACCGTGGGACACCGTTGGACACCGTTGGACACCGTGGGACAACGTGGGACAACGTGGGACAACGTTGGACAACGTGGGACAACGTGGGACAACGTGGGACAACGTGGGACACCGTTGGACACCGTTGGACATCGTTGGACACCGTTGGACACCGTGGGACAACGTGGGACAACGTGGGACAACGTGGGACAACGTGGGACAACGTGGGACAACGTAGGACAACGTGGGACAACGTGGGACACCGTTGGACATCGTTGGACAACGTGGGACATCGTGGGACAACGTGGGACAACGTGGGACAACGTGGGACAACGTGGGACACAGTTGGACACCGTTGGACATCGTTGGACACCGTTGGACACCGTGGGACAACGTGGGACAACGTGGGACAACGTTTGACACCGTTGGACACCGTGGGACACCGTTGGACACCGTTGGACAACGTGGGACAACGTGGGACAACGTGGAACACCGTTGGACACCGTTGGACACCGTGGGACAACCTGGGACAACGTGGGACAACGTGGGACAACGTGGGACAACGTGGGACAACGTGGGACAACGTGGGACAACGTGGGACACCGTTGGACATCGTTGGACAACGTGGGACATCGTGGGACAACGTGGGACAACGTGGGACAACGTGGGACAACGTGGGACACAGTTGGACACCGTTGGACATCGTTGGACACCGTTGGACACCGTGGGACAACGTGGGACAACGTGGGACAACGTGGGACAACGTGGGACAACGTGGGACAACGTGGGACAACGTGGGACAACGTGGGACAACGTGGGACATCGTGGGACAACGTGGGACAACGTGGGACAACGTGGGACAACGTGGGACAACGTGGGACAACGTGGGACAACGTGGGACAACGTGGGACAACGTGGGACAACGTGGGACACCGTTGGACACCGTGGGACACCGTTGGACACCGTTGGACATCGTTGGACATCGTTGGACATCGTTGGACACCGTTGGACACCGTTGGACACCGTTGGACACCGTTGGACATCGGTGGACATCGTGGGACACCGTTGGACACCGTTGGACACCGTGGGACAACGTGGGACAACGTGGGACAACGTGGGACACCGTTGGACACCGTGGGACACCGTTGGACACCGTTGGACAACGTGGGACAACGTGGGACAACGTGGGACACCGTTGGACACCGTGGGACACCGTTGGACACCGTTGGACACCGTGGGACAACGTGGGACAACGTGGGCCACCGTTGGACATCGTTGGACACCGTGGGACAACGTGGGACAACGTGGGACAACGTGGGACAACGTGGGACACCGTTGGACACCGTTGGACATCGTTGGACACCGTTGGACACCGTGGGACAACGTGGGACAACGTGGGACAACGTGGGACAACGTGGGACAACGTGGGACAACGTAGGACAACGTGGGACAACGTGGGACACCGTTGGACATCGTTGGACAACGTGGGACATCGTGGGACAACGTGGGACAACGTGGGACAACGTGGGACAACGTGGGACACAGTTGGACACCGTTGGACATCGTTGGACACCGTTGGACACCGTGGGACAACGTGGGACAACGTGGGACAACGTGGGACACCGTTGGACACCGTGGGACACCGTTGGACACCGTTGGACAACGTGGGACAACGTGGGACAACGTGGGACACCGTTGGACACCGTGGGACACCGTTGGACACCGTTGGACACCGTGGGACAACGTGGGACAACGTGGGACACCGTTGGACACCGTGGGACAACGTGGGACACCGTTGGACATCGTTGGACAACGTGGGACATCGTGGGACAACGTGGGACAACGTGGGACAACGTGGGACAACGTGGGACACCGTTGGACACCGTGGGACACCGTTGGACACCGTTGGACATCGGTGGACATCGTGGGACACCGTTGGACACCGTTGGACACCGTGGGACAACGTGGGACAACGTGGGACAACGTGGGACAACGTGGGACAACGTGGGACAACGTGGGACACCGTTGGACACCGTTGGACATCGTTGGACATCGTTGGACATCGTGGGACACCGTTGGACATCGGTGGACATCGTGGGACACCGTTGGACACCGTTGGACACCGTTGGACATCGGTGGACATCGTGGGACACCGTTGGACACCGTTGGACACCGTGGGACAACGTGGGACAACGTGGGACAACGTGGGACACCGTTGGACACCGTGGGACACCGTTGGACACCGTTGGACAACGTGGGACAACGTGGGACAACGTGGGACACCGTTGGACACCGTGGGACACCGTTGGACACCGTTGGACACCGTGGGACAACGTGGGACAACGTGGGCCACCGTTGGACATCGTTGGACACCGTGGGACAACGTGGGACAACGTGGGACAACGTGGGACAACGTGGGACACCGTTGGACACCGTTGGACATCGTTGGACACCGTTGGACACCGTGGGACAACGTGGGACAACGTGGGACAACGTGGGACAACGTGGGACAACGTGGGACAACGTAGGACAACGTGGGACAACGTGGGACACCGTTGGACATCGTTGGACAACGTGGGACATCGTGGGACAACGTGGGACAACGTGGGACAACGTGGGACAACGTGGGACACAGTTGGACACCGTTGGACATCGTTGGACACCGTTGGACACCGTGGGACAACGTGGGACAACGTGGGACAACGTGGGACACCGTTGGACACCGTGGGACACCGTTGGACACCGTTGGACAACGTGGGACAACGTGGGACAACGTGGGACACCGTTGGACACCGTGGGACACCGTTGGACACCGTTGGACACCGTGGGACAACGTGGGACAACGTGGGACACCGTTGGACACCGTGGGACAACGTGGGACACCGTTGGACATCGTTGGACAACGTGGGACATCGTGGGACAACGTGGGACAACGTGGGACAACGTGGGACAACGTGGGACACCGTTGGACACCGTGGGACACCGTTGGACACCGTTGGACATCGGTGGACATCGTGGGACACCGTTGGACACCGTTGGACACCGTGGGACAACGTGGGACAACGTGGGACAACGTGGGACAACGTGGGACAACGTGGGACAACGTGGGACACCGTTGGACACCGTTGGACATCGTTGGACATCGTTGGACATCGTGGGACACCGTTGGACAACGTGGGACATCGTGGGACAACGTGGGACACCGTGGGACACCGTTGGACACCGTTGGACATCGTTGGACACCGTGGGACAACGTGGGACAACGTGGGACACCGTTGGACAACGTGGGACAACGTGGGACAACGTGGGACAACGTGGGACACCGTTGGACATCGTTGGACAACGTGGGACAACGTGGGACAACGTGGGACAACGTGGGACAACGTGGGACACCGTTGGACATCGTTGGACACCGTGGGACAACGTGGGACAACGTGGGACAACGTGGGACACCGTTGGACACCGTTGGACATCGTTGGACACCGTTGGACACCGTGGGACAACGTGGGACAACGTGGGACACCGTTGGACAACGTGGGACACCGTTGGACATCGTTGGACACCGTGGGACAACGTGGGACAACGTGGGACACCGTTGGACACCGTTGGACATCGGTGGACATCGTGGGACACCGTTGGACACAGTTGGACATCGTTGGACACCATTGGACACCGTGGGACAACGTGGGACAACGTGGGACAACGTGGGACAACGTTGGACATCGTTGGACACCGTTGGACACCGTGGGACAACGTGGGACAACGTGGGACACCGTTGGACACCGTTGGACATCGGTGGACATCGTGGGACACCGTTGGACACAGTTGGACATCGTTGGACACCATTGGACACCGTGGGACAACGTGGGACAACGTGGGACAACGTGGGACAACGTGGGACAACGTGGGACAACGTGGGACAACGTGGGGCAACGTGGGACAACGTGGGACAACGTGGGACACCGTTGGACACCGTGGGACACCGTTGGACAACGTGGGACAACGTGGGACAACGTGGGACAACGTGGGACAACGTGGGACACCGTTGGACACCGTGGGACACCGTTGGACACCGTTGGACATCGTTGGACATCGTTGGACATCGTTGGACACCGTTGGACACCGTTGGACACCGTTGGACACCGTGGGACAACGTGGGACAACGTGGAACAACGTGGGACAACGTGGGACAACGTGGGACAACGTGGGACAACGTAGGACAACGTGGGACAACGTGGGACACCGTTGGACATCGTTGGACACCGTGGGACAACGTGTGACAGCGTGGGACAACGTGGGACAACGTGGGACACAGTTGGACACCGTTGGACATCGTTGGACACCGTTGGACACCGTGGGACAACGTGGGACAACGTGGGACAACGTGGGACAACGTGGGACAACGTGGGACAACGTGGGACAACGTGGGACACAGTTGGACACCGTTGGACATCGTTGGACACCGTTGGACACCGTGGGACAACGTGGGACAACGTGGGGCAACGTGGGACAACGTGGGACAACGTGGGACAACGTGGGACACAGTTGGACACCGTTGGACATCGTTGGACACCGTTGGACACCGTGGGACAACGTGGGACAACGTGGGACAACGTGGGACAACGTGGGACAACGTGGGACAACGTGGGACAACGTGGGACAACGTGGGACAACGTGGGACAACGTGGGACAACGTGGGACATCGTGGGACAACGTGGGACAACGTGGGACAACGTGGGACAACGTGGGACAACGCGGGACACCGTTGGACATCGTTGGACACCGTGGGACAACGTGGGACAACGTGGGACAACGTGGGACACCGTTGGACACCGTTGGACACCGTTGGACACCGTTGGACATCGTTGGACACCGTGGGACAACGTGGGACAACGTGGGACAACGTGGGAAACCATGGAACAACGTGGGACAACGTGGGACACCGTTGGACATCGTTGGGCAACGTGGGACAACGTGGGACAACGTGGGACAACGTGGGACAACGTGGGACAACGTGGGACACCGTTGGACACCGTGGGACACCGTTGGACACCGTTGGACATCGTTGGACACCGTGGGACAACGTGGGACAACGTGGGACAACGTGGGACAACGTGGGACACCGTTGGACACCGCTGGACATCGTTGGACACCGTTGGACACCGTGGGACAACGTGGGACAACGTGGGACAACGTGGGACAACGTGGGACAACGTGGGACAACGTGGGACATCGTGGGACAACGTGGGACAACGTGGGACAACGTGGGACAACGTGGGACACCGTTGGACAACTTGGGACACCGTTGGACATCGTTGGACATCGTTGGACATCGTTGGACATCGTTGGACACCGTTGGACACCGTTGGACACCGTTGGACACCGTTGGACATCGGTGGACATCGTGGGACACAGTTGGACACCGTTGGACATCGTTGGACACCGTGGGACAACGTGGGACAACGTGGGACACCGTTGGACACCGTTGGACACCGTTGGACACCGTTGGACATCGTTGGACACCGTGGGACAACGTGGGACAACGTGGGACAACGTGGGACACCGTTGGACATCGTTGGGCAACGTGGGACAACGTGGGACAACGTGGGACAACGTGGGACAACGTGGGACACCGTTGGACACCGTGGGACACCGTTGGACACCGTTGGACATCGTTGGACACCGTGGGACAACGTGGGACAACGTGGGACAACGTGGGACAACGTGGGACACCGTGGGACAACGTGGGACAACGTGGGACAACGTGGGACAACGTGGGACAACGTGGGACAACGTGGGACAACGTGGGACAACGTGGGACACCGTGGGACAACGTGGGACACCGTTGGACATCGTTGGACACCGTGGGACAACGTGGGACAACGTGGGACAACGTGGGACACCGTTGGACACCGTTGGACATCGTTGGACACCGTTGGACACCGTGGGACAACGTGGGACAACGTGGGACAACGTGGGACAACGTGGGACAACGTGGGACAACGTGGGACAACGTGGGACAACGTGGGACATCGTGGGACAACGTGGGACAACGTGGGACAACGTGGGACAACGTGGGACACCGTTGGACAACGTGGGACACCGTTGGACATCGTTGGACACCGTGGGACAACGTGGGACAACGTGGGACAACGTGGGACACCGTTGGACACCGTTGGACATCGTTGGACATCGTTGGACATCGTGGGACACCGTTGGACATCGTTGGACATCGTTGGACACCGTTGGACATCGTTGGACATCGTTGGACATCGTTGGACACCGTTGGACACCGTTGGACACCGTTGGATACCGTTGGACGTCGGTGGACATCGTGGGACACCGTTGGACACAGTTGGACATCGTTGGACACCGTTGGACACCGTGGGACAACGTGGGACAACGTGGGACAACGTGGGACAACGTGGGACAACGTGGGACAACGTGGGACAACGTGGGACAACGTGGGACAACGTGGGACACCGTTGGACACCGTGGGACACCGTTGGACAACGTGGGACAACGTGGGACAACGTGGGACAACGTGGGACAACGTGGGACAACGTGGGACAACGTGGGACAACGTGGGACAACGTGGGACAACGTGGGACAACGTGGGACAACGTGGGACATCGTGGGACAACGTGGGACAACGTGGGACAACGTGGGACAACGTGGGACAACGTGGGACAACGTGGGACAACGTGGGACAACGTGGGACAACGTGGGACAACGTGGGACAACGTGGGACAACGTGGGACAACGTGGGACAACGTGGGACAACGTGGGACACCGTTGGACATCGTTGGACACCGTGGGACAACGTGGGACAACGTGGGACAACGTGGGACACCGTTGGACACCGTTGGACATCGTTGGACACCGTTGGACACCGTGGGACAACGTGGGACAACGTGGGACAACGTGGGACAACGTGGCACAACGTGGGACAACGTGGGACAACGTGGGACAACGTGGGACATCGTGGGACAACGTGGGACAACGTGGGACAACGTGGGACAACGTGGGACACCGTTGGACAACGTGGGACACCGTTGGACATCGTTGGACACCGTGGGACAACGTGGGACAACGTGGGACAACGTGGGACACCGTTGGACACCGTTGGACATCGTTGGACATCGTTGGACATCGTGGGACACCGTTGGACATCGTTGGACATCGTTGGACACCGTTGGACATCGTTGGACATCGTTGGACATCGTTGGACACCGTTGGACACCGTTGGACACCGTTGGATACCGTTGGACGTCGGTGGACATCGTGGGACACCGTTGGACACAGTTGGACATCGTTGGACACCGTTGGACACCGTGGGACAACGTGGGACAACGTGGGACAACGTGGGACAACGTGGGACAACGTGGGACAACGTGGGACAACGTGGGACAACGTGGGACAACGTGGGACACCGTTGGACACCGTGGGACACCGTTGGACAACGTGGGACAACGTGGGACAACGTGGGACAACGTGGGACAACGTGGGACAACGTGGGACAACGTGGGACAACGTGGGACAACGTGGGACAACGTGGGACAACGTGGGACAACGTGGGACATCGTGGGACAACGTGGGACAACGTGGGACAACGTGGGACACCGTTGGACAACGTGGGACACCGTTGGACATCGTTGGACACCGTGGGACAACGTGGGACAATGTGGGACAACGTGGGAAACCATGGAACAACGTGGGACAACGTGGGACAACGTGGGAAAACGTGGGACACCGTTGGACATCGTTGGACACCGTGGGACAACGTGGGACAACGTGGGACACCGTTGGACACCGTTGGACATCGTTGGACACCGTTGGACACCGTGGGACAACGTGGGACAACGTGGGACAACGTGGGACAACGTGGGACAACGTGGGACATCGTGGGACAACGTGGGACAACGTGGGACAACGTGGGACACCGTTGGACATCGTTGGACACCGTGGGACAACGTGGGACAACGTGGGACAACGTGGGACACCGTTGGACACCGTTGGACACCGTTGGACATCGTTGGACACCTTTGGACACCGTGGGACAACGTGGGACAACGTGGGACAACGTGGGACAACGTGGGACAACGTGGGACAACGTGGGACAACGTGGGACAACGTGGGACATCGTGGGACAACGTGGGACAACGTGGGACAACGTGGGACAACGTGGGACACCGTTGGACAACGTGGGACACCGTTGGACATCGTTGGACACCGTGGGACAACGTGGGACAACGTGGGACAACGTGGGACACCGTTGGACACCGTTGGACATCGTTGGACATCGTTGGACATCGTGGGACACCGTTGGACATCGTTGGACATCGTTGGACACCGTTGGACATCGTTGGACATCGTTGGACATCGTTGGACACCGTTGGACACCGTTGGACACCGTTGGACACCGTTGGACATCGGTGGACATCGTGGGACACCTTTGGACACAGTTGGACATCGTTGGACACCGTTGGACACCGTGGGACAACGTGGGACAACGTGGGACAACGTGGGACAACGTGGGACAACGTGGGACAACGTGGGACAACGTGGGACACCGTTGGACACCGTGGGACACCGTTGGACACCGTTGGACATCGTTGGACACCGTGGGACAACGTGGGACTACGTGGGAAACCATGGAACAACGTGGGACAACGTGGGACAACGTGGGAAAACGTGGGACACCGTTGGACATCGTTGGACACCGTGGGACAACGTGGGACAACGTGGGATACCGTTGGACACCGTTGGACATCGTTGGACACCGTTGGACACCGTGGGACAACGTGGGACAACGTGGGACAACGTGGGACAACGTGGGACAACGTGGGACAACGTGGGACAACGTGGGACACCGTTGGACATCGTTGGACATCGTTGGACAACGTGGGACAACGTGGGACAACGTGGGACAACGTGGGACAACGTGGGACAACGTGGGACAACGTGGGACAACGTGGGACAACGTGGGACATCGTGGGACAACGTGGGACAACGTGGGACAACGTGGGACAACGTGGGACAACGCGGGACACCGTTGGACATCGTTGGACACCGTGGGACAACGTGGGACAACGTGGGACAACGTGGGACACCGTTGGATACCGTTGGACACCGTTGGACACCGTTGGACATCGTTGGACACCGTGGGACAACGTGGGACAACGTGGGACAACGTGGGACAACGTGGGACAACGTGGGACACCGTTGGACACCGTTGGACATCGTTGGACATCGTTGGACATCGTGGGACACCGTTGGACATCGTTGGACATCGTTGGACACCGTTGGACATCGTTGGACATCGTTGGACATCGTTGGACACCGTTGGACACCGTTGGACACCGTTGGACACCGTTGGACATCGGTGGACATCGTGGGACACCTTTGGACACAGTTGGACATCGTTGGACACCGTTGGACACCGTGGGACAACGTGGGACAACGTGGGACAACGTGGGACAACGTGGGACAACGTGGGACAACGTGGGACAACGTGGGACACCGTTGGACACCGTGGGACACCGTTGGACACCGTTGGACATCGTTGGACACCGTGGGACAACGTGGGACTACGTGGGAAACCATGGAACAACGTGGGACAACGTGGGACAACGTGGGAAAACGTGGGACACCGTTGGACATCGTTGGACACCGTGGGACAACGTGGGACAACGTGGGATACCGTTGGACACCGTTGGACATCGTTGGACACCGTTGGACACCGTGGGACAACGTGGGACAACGTGGGACAACGTGGGACAACGTGGGACAACGTGGGACAACGTGGGACAACGTGGGACACCGTTGGACACCGTGGGACACCGTTGGACACCGTTGGACACCGTTGGACACCGTGGGACAACGTGGGACAACGTGGGACAACGTGGGACAACGTGGGACAACGTGGGACAACGTGGGACAACGTGGGACAACGTGGGACAACGTGGGACAACGTGGGACAACGTGGGACACCGTTGGACATCGTTGGACATCGTTGGACAACGTGGGACAACGTGGGACAACGTGGGACAACGTGGGACAACGTGGGACAACGTGGGACAACGTGGGACAACGTGGGACAACGTGGGACAACGTGGGACATCGTGGGACAACGTGGGACAACGTGGGACAACGTGGGACAACGTGGGACAACGCGGGACACCGTTGGACATCGTTGGACACCGTGGGACAACGTGGGACAACGTGGGACAACGTGGGACACCGTTGGATACCGTTGGACACCGTTGGACACCGTTGGACATCGTTGGACACCGTGGGACAACGTGGGACAACGTGGGACAACGTGGGAAACCATGGAACAACGTGGGACAACGTGGGACACCGTTGGACATCGTTGGGCAACGTGGGACAACGTGGGACAACGTGGGACAACGTGGGACAACGTGGGACACCGTTGGACACCGTGGGACACCGTTGGACACCGTTGGACATCGTTGGACACCGTGGGACAACGTGGGCAACGTGGGACAACGTGGGACAACGTGGGACAACGTGGGACAACGTGGGACAACGTGGGACAACGTGGGACAACGTGGGACAACGTGGGACATCGTGGGACAACGTGGGACAACGTGGGACAACGTGGGACAACGTGGGACAACGTGGGACACCGTTGGACATCGTTGGACACCGTTGGACACCGTTGGACAACGTGGGACTACGTGGGAAACCATGGAACAACGTGGGACAACGTGGGACAACGTGGGAAAACGTGGGACACCGTTGGACATCGTTGGACACCGTGGGACAACGTGGGACAACGTGGGATACCGTTGGACACCGTTGGACATCGTTGGACACCGTTGGACACCGTGGGACAACGTGGGACAACGTGGGACAACGTGGGACAACGTGGGACAACGTGGGACAACGTGGGACAACGTGGGACACCGTTGGACACCGTGGGACACCGTTGGACACCGTTGGACACCGTTGGACACCGTGGGACAACGTGGGACAACGTGGGACAACGTGGGACAACGTGGGACAACGTGGGACAACGTGGGACAACGTGGGACAACGTGGGACAACGTGGGACAACGTGGGACAACGTGGGACACCGTTGGACATCGTTGGAAAACGTGGGACAACGTGGGACAACGTGGGACAACGTGGGACAACGTGGGACACCGTTGGACACCGTGGGACTCCGTTGGACACCGTTGGACATCGTTGGACACCGTGGGACAACGTGGGACAACGTGGGACAACGTGGGACAACGTGGGACAACGTGGGACAACGTGGGACAACGTGGGACAACGTGGGACAACGTGGGACAACGTGGGACAGCGTGGGACAACGTGGGACAACGTGGGACAACGTGGGACAACGTGGGACAACGCGGGACACCGTTGGACATCGTTGGACACCGTGGGACAACGTGGGACAACGTGGGACAACGTGGGACACCGTTGGATACCGTTGGACACCGTTGGACACCGTTGGACATCGTTGGACACCGTGGGACAACGTGGGACAACGTGGGACAACGTGGGAAACCATGGAACAACGTGGGACAACGTGGGACACCGTTGGACATCGTTGGGCAACGTGGGACAACGTGGGACAACGTGGGACAACGTGGGACAACGTGGGACACCGTTGGACACCGTGGGACACCGTTGGACACCGTTGGACATCGTTGGACACCGTGGGACACCGTGGGCAACGTGGGACAACGTGGGACAACGTGGGACAACGTGGGACAACGTGGGACAACGTGGGACAACTTGGGACAACGTGGGACAACGTGGGACATCGTGGGACAACGTGGGACAACGTGGGACAACGTGGGACAACGTGGGACAACGTGGGACACCGTTGGACATCGTTGGACACCGTTGGACACCGTTGGACACCGTTGGACACCGTTGGACATCGGTGGACATCGTGGGACACAGTTGGACACCGTTGGACATCGTTGGACACCGTGGGACAACGTGGGACAACGTGGGACAACGTGGGAAACCATGGAACAACGTGGGACAACGTGGGACACCGTGGGACATCGTTGGGCAACGTGGGACAACGTGGGACAACGTGGGACAACGTGGGACAACGTGGGACAACGTGGGACACCGTTGGACACCGTGGGACACCGTTGGACAACGTGGGACAACGTGGGACAACGTGGGACAACGTGGGACAACGTGGGACAACGTGGGACAACGTGGGACAACGTGGGACAACGTGGGACAACGTGGGACAACGTGGGACAACGTGGGACATCGTGGGACAACGTGGGACAACGTGGGACAACGTGGGACAACGTGGGACAACGTGGGACAACGTGGGACAACGTGGGACAACGTGGGACAACGTGGGACAACGTGGGACAACGTGGGACAACGTGGGACAACGTGGGACAACGTGGGACAACGTGGGACACCGTTGGACATCGTTGGACACCGTGGGACAACGTGGGACAACGTGGGACAACGTGGGACACCGTTGGACACCGTTGGACATCGTTGGACACCGTTGGACACCGTGGGACAACGTGGGACAACGTGGGACAACGTGGGACAACGTGGGACAACGTGGGACAACGTGGGACAACGTGGGACAACGTGGGACATCGTGGGACAACGTGGGACAACGTGGGACAACGTGGGACAACGTGGGACACCGTTGGACAACGTGGGACACCGTTGGACATCGTTGGACACCGTGGGACAACGTGGGACAACGTGGGACAACGTGGGACACCGTTGGACACCGTTGGACATCGTTGGACATCGTTGGACATCGTGGGACACCGTTGGACATCGTTGGACATCGTTGGACACCGTTGGACATCGTTGGACATCGTTGGACATCGTTGGACACCGTTGGACACCGTTGGACACCGTTGGATACCGTTGGACGTCGGTGGACATCGTGGGACACCGTTGGACACAGTTGGACATCGTTGGACACCGTTGGACACCGTGGGACAACGTGGGACAACGTGGGACAACGTGGGACAACGTGGGACAACGTGGGAAACCATGGAACAACGTGGGACAACGTGGGACACCGTTGGACATCGTTGGGCAACGTGGGACAACGTGGGACAACGTGGGACAACGTGGGACAACGTGGGACACCGTTGGACACCGTGGGACACCGTTGGACACCGTTGGACATCGTTGGACACCGTGGGACAACGTGGGCAACGTGGGACAACGTGGGACAACGTGGGACAACGTGGGACAACGTGGGACAACGTGGGACAACGTGGGACAACGTGGGACAACGTGGGACATCGTGGGACAACGTGGGACAACGTGGGACAACGTGGGACAACGTGGGACAACGTGGGACACCGTTGGACATCGTTGGACACCGTTGGACACCGTTGGACAACGTGGGACTACGTGGGAAACCATGGAACAACGTGGGACAACGTGGGACAACGTGGGAAAACGTGGGACACCGTTGGACATCGTTGGACACCGTGGGACAACGTGGGACAACGTGGGATACCGTTGGACACCGTTGGACATCGTTGGACACCGTTGGACACCGTGGGACAACGTGGGACAACGTGGGACAACGTGGGACAACGTGGGACAACGTGGGACAACGTGGGACAACGTGGGACACCGTTGGACACCGTGGGACACCGTTGGACACCGTTGGACACCGTTGGACACCGTGGGACAACGTGGGACAACGTGGGACAACGTGGGACAACGTGGGACAACGTGGGACAACGTGGGACAACGTGGGACAACGTGGGACAACGTGGGACAACGTGGGACAACGTGGGACACCGTTGGACATCGTTGGACACCGTGGGACAACGTGGGACAACGTGGGACAACGTGGGACACCGTTGGATACCGTTGGACACCGTTGGACACCGTTGGACATCGTTGGACACCGTGGGACAACGTGGGACAACGTGGGACAACGTGGGAAACCATGGAACAACGTGGGACAACGTGGGACACCGTTGGACATCGTTGGGCAACGTGGGACAACGTGGGACAACGTGGGACAACGGGGGACAACGTGGGACACCGTTGGACACCGTGGGACACCGTTGGACACCGTTGGACATCGTTGGACACCGTGGGACAACGTGGGCAACGTGGGACAACGTGGGACAACGTGGGACAACGTGGGACAACGTGGGACAACGTGGGACAACGTGGGACAACGTGGGACAACGTGGGACATCGTGGGACAACGTGGGACAACGTGGGACAACGTGGGACAACGTGGGACAACGTGGGACACCGTTGGACATCGTTGGACACCGTTGGACACCGTTGGACAACGTGGGACTACGTGGGAAACCATGGAACAACGTGGGACAACGTGGGACAACGTGGGAAAACGTGGGACACCGTTGGACATCGTTGGACACCGTGGGACAACGTGGGACAACGTGGGATACCGTTGGACACCGTTGGACATCGTTGGACACCGTTGGACACCGTGGGACAACGTGGGACAACGTGGGACAACGTGGGACAACGTGGGACAACGTGGGACAACGTGGGACAACGTGGGACACCGTTGGACACCGTGGGACACCGTTGGACACCGTTGGACACCGTTGGACACCGTGGGACAACGTGGGACAACGTGGGACAACGTGGGACAACGTGGGACAACGTGGGACAACGTGGGACAACGTGGGACAACGTGGGACAACGTGGGACAACGTGGGACAACGTGGGACACCGTTGGACATCGTTGGAAAACGTGGGACAACGTGGGACAACGTGGGACAACGTGGGACAACGTGGGACACCGTTGGACACCGTGGGACTCCGTTGGACACCGTTGGACATCGTTGGACACCGTGGGACAACGTGGGACAACGTGGGACAACGTGGGACAACGTGGGACAACGTGGGACAACGTGGGACAACGTGGGACAACGTGGGACAACGTGGGACAACGTGGGACATCGTGGGACAACGTGGGACAACGTGGGACAACGTGGGACAACGTGGGACAACGCTGGACACCGTTGGACATCGTTGGACACCGTGGGACAACGTGGGACAACGTGGGACAACGTGGGACACCGTTGGATACCGTTGGACACCGTTGGACACCGTTGGACATCGTTGGACACCGTGGGACAACGTGGGACAACGTGGGACAACGTGGGAAACCATGGAACAACGTGGGACAACGTGGGACACCGTTGGACATCGTTGGGCAACGTGGGACAACGTGGGACAACGTGGGACAACGTGGGACAACGTGGGACACCGTGGGACACCGTGGGACACCGTTGGACACCGTTGGACATCGTGGGACACCGTGGGACAACGTGGGCAACGTGGGACAACGTGGGACAACGTGGGACAACGTGGGACAACGTGGGACAACGTGGGACAACTTGGGACAACGTGGGACAACGTGGGACATCGTGGGACAACGTGGGACAACGTGGGACAACGTGGGACAACGTGGGACAACGTGGGACACCGTTGGACATCGTTGGACACCGTTGGACACCGTTGGACACCGTTGGACACCGTTGGACATCGGTGGACATCGTGGGACACAGTTGGACACCGTTGGACATCGTTGGACACCGTGGGACAACGTGGGACAACGTGGGACAACGTGGGAAACCATGGAACAACGTGGGACAACGTGGGACACCGTTGGACATCGTTGGGCAACGTGGGACAACGTGGGACAACGTGGGACAACGTGGGACAACGTGGGACAACGTGGGACACCGTTGGACACCGTGGGACACCGTTGGACAACGTGGGACAACGTGGGACAACGTGGGACAACGTGGGACAACGTGGGACAACGTGGGACAACGTGGGACAACGTGGGACAACGTGGGACAACGTGGGACAACGTGGGACAACGTGGGACATCGTGGGACAACGTGGGACAACGTGGGACAACGTGGGACAACGTGGGACAACGTGGGACAACGTGGGACAACGTGGGACAACGTGGGACAACGTGGGACAACGTGGGACAACGTGGGACAACGTGGGACAACGTGGGACAACGTGGGACAACGTGGGACACCGTTGGACATCGTTGGACACCGTGGGACAACGTGGGACAACGTGGGACAACGTGGGACACCGTTGGACACCGTTGGACATCGTTGGACACCGTTGGACACCGTGGGACAACGTGGGACAACGTGGGACAACGTGGGACAACGTGGGACAACGTGGGACAACGTGGGACAACGTGGGACAACGTGGGACATCGTGGGACAACGTGGGACAACGTGGGACAACGTGGGACAACGTGGGACACCGTTGGACAACGTGGGACACCGTTGGACATCGTTGGACACCGTGGGACAACGTGGGACAACGTGGGACAACGTGGGACACCGTTGGACACCGTTGGACATCGTTGGACATCGTTGGACATCGTGGGACACCGTTGGACATCGTTGGACATCGTTGGACACCGTTGGACATCGTTGGACATCGTTGGACATCGTTGGACACCGTTGGACACCGTTGGACACCGTTGGATACCGTTGGACGTCGGTGGACATCGTGGGACACCGTTGGACACAGTTGGACATCGTTGGACACCGTTGGACACCGTGGGACAACGTGGGACAACGTGGGACAACGTGGGACAACGTGGGACAACGTGGGACAACGTGGGACAACGTGGGACAACGTGGGACAACGTGGGACACCGTTGGACACCGTGGGACACCGTTGGACAACGTGGGACAACGTGGGACAACGTGGGACAACGTGGGACAACGTGGGACAACGTGGGACAACGTGGGACAACGTGGGACAACGTGGGACAACGTGGGACAACGTGGGACAACGTGGGACATCGTGGGACAACGTGGGACAACGTGGGACAACGTGGGACACCGTTGGACAACGTGGGACACCGTTGGACATCGTTGGACACCGTGGGACAACGTGGGACAATGTGGGACAACGTGGGAAACCATGGAACAACGTGGGACAACGTGGGACAACGTGGGAAAACGTGGGACACCGTTGGACATCGTTGGACACCGTGGGACAACGTGGGACAACGTGGGACACCGTTGGACACCGTTGGACATCGTTGGACACCGTTGGACACCGTGGGACAACGTGGGACAACGTGGGACAACGTGGGACAACGTGGGACAACGTGGGACATCGTGGGACAACGTGGGACAACGTGGGACAACGTGGGACACCGTTGGACATCGTTGGACACCGTGGGACAACGTGGGACAACGTGGGACAACGTGGGACACCGTTGGACACCGTTGGACATCGTTGGACACCTTTGGACACCGTGGGACAACGTGGGACAACGTGGGACAACGTGGGACAACGTGGGACAACGTGGGACAACGTGGGACAACGTGGGACAACGTGGGACATCGTGGGACAACGTGGGACAACGTGGGACAACGTGGGACAACGTGGGACACCGTTGGACAACGTGGGACACCGTTGGACATCGTTGGACACCGTGGGACAACGTGGGACAACGTGGGACAACGTGGGACACCGTTGGACACCGTTGGACATCGTTGGACATCGTTGGACATCGTGGGACACCGTTGGACATCGTTGGACATCGTTGGACACCGTTGGACATCGTTGGACATCGTTGGACATCGTTGGACACCGTTGGACACCGTTGGACACCGTTGGACACCGTTGGACATCGGTGGACATCGTGGGACACCTCTGGACACAGTTGGACATCGTTGGACACCGTTGGACACCGTGGGACAACGTGGGACAACGTGGGACAACGTGGGACAACGTGGGACAACGTGGGACAACGTGGGACAACGTGGGACACCGTTGGACACCGTGGGACACCGTTGGACACCGTTGGACATCGTTGGACACCGTGGGACAACGTGGGACTACGTGGGAAACCATGGAACAACGTGGGACAACGTGGGACAACGTGGGAAAACGTGGGACACCGTTGGACATCGTTGGACACCGTGGGACAACGTGGGACAACGTGGGATACCGTTGGACACCGTTGGACATCGTTGGACACCGTTGGACACCGTGGGACAACGTGGGACAACGTGGGACAACGTGGGACAACGTGGGACAACGTGGGACAACGTGGGACAACGTGGGACACCGTTGGACACCGTGGGACACCGTTGGACACCGTTGGACACCGTTGGACACCGTGGGACAACGTGGGACAACGTGGGACAACGTGGGACAACGTGGGACAACGTGGGACAACGTGGAACAACGTGGGACAACGTGGGACAACGTGGGACAACGTGGGACAACGTGGGACACCGTTGGACATCGTTGGACATCGTTGGACAACGTGGGACAACGTGGGACAACGTGGGACAACGTGGGACAACGTGGGACAACGTGGGACAACGTGGGACAACGTGGGACAACGTGGGACAACGTGGGACAACGTGGGACAACGTGGGACAACGTGGGACAACGTGGGACAACGTGGGACAACGCGGGACACCGTTGGACATCGTTGGACACCGTGGGACAACGTGGGACAACGTGGGACAACGTGGGACACCGTTGGATACCGTTGGACACCGTTGGACACCGTTGGACATCGTTGGACACCGTGGGACAACGTGGGACAACGTGGGACAACGTGGGAAACCATGGAACAACGTGGGACAACGTGGGACACCGTTGGACATCGTTGGGCAACGTGGGACAACGTGGGACAACGTGGGACAACGTGGGACACCGTTGGACACCGTGGGACACCGTTGGACACCGTTGGACATCGTTGGACACCGTGGGACAACGTGGGCAACGTGGGACAACGTGGGACAACGTGGGACAACGTGGGACAACGTGGGACAACGTGGGACAACGTGGGACAACGTGGGACAACGTGGGACATCGTGGGACAACGTGGGACAACGTGGGACAACGTGGGACAACGTGGGACAACGTGGGACACCGTTGGACATCGTTGGACACCGTTGGACACCGTTGGACAACGTGGGACTACGTGGGAAACCATGGAACAACGTGGGACAACGTGGGACAACGTGGGAAAACGTGGGACACCGTTGGACATCGTTGGACACCGTGGGACAACGTGGGACAACGTGGGATACCGTTGGACACCGTTGGACATCGTTGGACACCGTTGGACACCGTGGGACAACGTGGGACAACGTGGGACAACGTGGGACAACGTGGGACAACGTGGGACAACGTGGGACAACGTGGGACACCGTTGGACACCGTGGGACACCGTTGGACACCGTTGGACACCGTTGGACACCGTGGGACAACGTGGGACAACGTGGGACAACGTGGGACAACGTGGGACAACGTGGGACAACGTGGGACAACGTGGGACAACGTGGGACAACGTGGGACAACGTGGGACAACGTGGGACACCGTTGGACATCGTTGGAAAACGTGGGACAACGTGGGACAACGTGGGACAACGTGGGACAACGTGGGACACCGTTGGACACCGTGGGACTCCGTTGGACACCGTGGGACAGCGTTGGACACCGTGGGACAACGTGGGACAACGTGGGACAACGTGGGACAACGTGGGACAACGTGGGACAACGTGGGACAACGTGGGACAACGTGGGACAACGTGGGACAACGTGGGACATCGTGGGACAACGTGGGACAACGTGGGACAACGTGGGACAACGTGGGACAACGCGGGACACCGTTGGACATCGTTGGACACCGTGGGACAACGTGGGACAACGTGGGACAACGTGGGACACCGTTGGACACCGTTGGACACCGTTGGACACCGTTGGACATCGTTGGACACCGTGGGACAACGTGGGACAACGTGGGACAACGTGGGAAACCATGGAACAACGTGGGACAACGTGGGACACCGTTGGACATCGTGGGACAACGTGGGACAACGTGGGACAACGTGGGACAACGTGGGACAACGTGGGACACCGTTGGACACCGTGGGACACCGTTGGACACCGTTGGACATCGTTGGACACCGTGGGACAACGTGGGCAACGTGGGACAACGTGGGACAACGTGGGACAACGTGGGACAACGTGGGACAACGTGGGACAACTTGGGACAACGTGGGACAACGTGGGACATCGTGGGACAACGTGGGACAACGTGGGACAACGTGGGACAACGTGGGACAACGTGGGACACCGTTGGACATCGTTGGACACCGTTGGACACCGTTGGACACCGTTGGACACCGTTGGACATCGGTGGACATCGTGGGACACAGTTGGACACCGTTGGACATCGTTGGACACCGTGGGACAACGTGGGACAACGTGGGACACCGTTGGACACCGTTGGACACCGTTGGACGCCGTTGGACATCGTTGGACACCGTGGGACAACGTGGGACAACGTGGGACAACGTGGGACACCGTTGGACATCGTTGGGCAACGTGGGACAACGTGGGACAACGTGGGACAACGTGGGACAACGTGGGACACCGTTGGACACCGTGGGACACCGTTGGACACCGTTGGACATCGTTGGACACCGTGGGACAACGTGGGACAACGTGGGACAACGTGGGACAACGTGGGACAACGTGGGACAACGTGGGACAACGTGGGACAACGTGGGACAACGTGGGACAACGTGGGACAACGTGGGACATCGTGGGACAACGTGGGACAACGTGGGACAACGTGGGACAACGTGGGACAACGTGGGACACCGTTGGACATCGTTGGACACCGTGGGACAACGTGGGACAACGTGGGACAACGTGGGACACCGTTGGACACCGTTGGACATCGTTGGACACCGTTGGACACCGTGGGACAACGTGGGACAACGTGGGACAACGTGGGACAACGTGGGACAACGTGGGACAACGTGGGACAACGTGGGACAACGTGGGACATCGTGGGACAACGTGGGACAACGTGGGACAACGTGGGACAACGTGGGACACCGTTGGACAACGTGGGACACCGTTGGACATCGTTGGACACCGTGGGACAACGTGGGACAACGTGGGACAACGTGGGACACCGTTGGACACCGTTGGACATCGTTGGACATCGTTGGACATCGTGGGACACCGTTGGACATCGTTGGACATCGTTGGACACCGTTGGACATCGTTGGACATCGTTGGACATCGTTGGACACCGTTGGACACCGTTGGACACCGTTGGACACCGTTGGACATCGGTGGACATCGTGGGACACCGTTGGACACAGTTGGACACCGTTGGACACCGTTGGACACCGTTGGACATCGGTGGACATCGTGGGACACCGTTGGACACAGTTGGACATCGTTGGACACCGTTGGACACCGTGGGACAACGTGGGACAACGTGGGACAACGTGGGACAACGTGGGACAACGTGGGACAACGTGGGACAACGTGGGACAACGTGGGACAACGTGGGACAACGTGGGACAACGTGGGACAACGTGGGACAACGTGGGACAACGTGGGACATCGTGGGACAACGTGGGACAACGTGGGACAACGTGGGACACCGTTGGACAACGTGGGACACCGTTGGACATCGTTGGACACCGTGGGACAACGTGGGACAATGTGGGACAACGTGGGAAACCGTGGAACAACGTTGGACAACGTGGGACAACGTGGGAAAACGTGGGACACCGTTGGACATCGTTGGACACCGTGGGACAACGTGGGACAACGTGGGACACCGTTGGACACCGTTGGACATCGTTGGACACCGTTGGACACCGTGGGACAACGTGGGACAACGTGGGACAACGTGGGACAACGTGGGACAACGTGGGACAACGTGGGACAACGTGGGACACCGTTGGACACCGTGGGACACCGTTGGACACCGTTGGACATCGTTGGACATCGTTGGACATCGTTGGACACCGTTGGACACCGTTGGACACCGTTGGACACCGTTGGACATCGGTGGACATCGTGGGACACCGTTGGACATCGTTGGACACCGCGGGACAACGTGGGACAACGTGGGACAACGTGGGACAACGTGGGACACCGTTGGACACCGTTGGACATCGTTGGACACCGTTGGACACCGTGGGACAACGTGGGACAACGTGGGACAACGTGGGACAACGTGGGACAACGTGGGACAACGTAGGACAACGTGGGACAACGTGGGACACCGTTGGACATCGTTGGACAACGTGGGACATCGTGGGACAACGTGGGACAACGTGGGACAACGTGGGACAACGTGGGACACAGTTGGACACCGTTGGACATCGTTGGACACCGTTGGACACCGTGGGACAACGTGGGACAACGTGGGACAACCTGGGACAACGTGGGACAACGTGGGACAACGTGGGACAACGTGGGACACAGTTGGACACCGTTGGACATCGTTGGACACCGTTGGACACCGTGGGACAACGTGGGACAACGTGGGACAACGTGGGACAACGTGGGACAACGTGGGACAACGTGGGACACAGTTGGACACCGTTGGACATCGTTGGACACCGTTGGACACCGTGGGACAACGTGGGACAACGTGGGACAACGTGGGACAACGTGGGACAACGTGGGACAACGTGGGACAACGTGGGACAACGTGGGACATCGTGGGACAACGTGGGACAACGTGGGACAACGTGGGACACCGTTGGACAACGTGGGACACCGTTGGACATCGTTGGACACCGTGGGACAACGTGGGACAACGTGGGACAACGTGGGACACCGTTGGACACCGTTGGACACCGTTGGACACCGTTGGACATCGTTGGACACCGTGGGACACCGTGGGACAACGTGGGACAACGTGGGAAACCATGGAACAACGTGGGACAACGTGGGACACCGTTGGACATCGTTGGGCAACGTGGGACAACGTGGGACAACGTGGGACAACGTGGGACACCGTTGGACACCGTGGGACACCGTTGGACACCGTTGGACATCGTTGGACACCGTGGGACAACGTGGGACAACGTGGGACAACGTGGGACAACGTGGGACAACGTGGGACAACGTGGGACAACGTGGGACAACGTGGGACATCGTTGGACACCGTTGGACATCGTTGGACACCGTGGGACAACGTGGGACATCGTTGGACACCGTGGGACAACGTGGGACAACGTGGGACAACGTGGGACAACGTGGGACACCGTTGGACATCGTTGGACACCGTTGGACACCGTGGGACAACGTGGGACAACGTGGGACACCGTTGGACACCGTTGGACATCGTTGGACATCGTTGGACATCGTGGGACACCGTTGGACATCGTTGGACATCGTTGGACACCGTTGGACATCGTTGGACATCGTTGGACATCGTTGGACACCGTTGGACACCGTTGGACACCGTTGGACACCGTTGGACATCGGTGGACATCGTGGGACACCGTTGGACACAGTTGGACATCGTTGGACACCGTTGGACACCGTGGGACAACGTGGGACAACGTGGGACAACGTGGGACAACGTGGGACAACGTGGGACAACGTGGGACAACGTGGGACAACGTGGGACAACGTGGGAAACCATGGAACAACGTGGGACAACGTGGGACAACGTGGGAAAACGTGGGACACCGTTGGACATCGTTGGACACCGTGGGAAAACGTGGGACAACGTGGGACACCGTTGGACACCGTTGGACATCGTTGGACACCGTTGGACACCGTGGGACAACGTGGGACAACGTGGGACAACGTGGGACAACGTGGGACAACGTGGGACAACGTGGGACAACGTGGGACACCGTTGGACATCGTTGGACATCGTTGGACATCGTTGGACACCGTTGGACACCGTTGGACACCGTTGGACACCGTTGGACATCGGTGGACATCGTGGGACACCGTTGGACACCGTTGGACACCGTGGGACAACGTGGGACAACGTGGGACAACGTGGGACACCGTTGGACACCGTGGGACACCGTTGGACACCGTTGGACAACGTGGGACAACGTGGGACAACGTGGGACACCGTTGGACACCGTGGGACACCGTTGGACACCGTTGGACACCGTGGGACAACGTGGGACACCGTTGGACATCGTTGGACACCGTGGGACAACGTGGGACAACGTGGGACAACGTGGGACAACGTGGGACAACGTGGGACAACGTGGGACAACGTGGGACAACGTGGGACAACGTGGGACAACGTGGGACAACGTGGGACATCGCGGGACAACGTGGGACAACGTGGGACAACGTGGGACAACGTGGGACACCGTTGGACAACGTGGGACACCGTTGGACATCGTTGGACACCGTGGGACAACGTGGGACAACGTGGGACAACGTGGGACAACGTGGGACAACGTTGGACAACGTGGGACAACGTGGGACAACGTGGGACAACGTGGGACATCGTGGGACAACGTGGGACAACGTGGGACAACGTGGGACAACGTGGGACGACGTGGGACACCGTTGGACAACGTGGGACATCGTGGGACAACGTGGGACAACGTGGGACAACGTGGGACAACGTGGGACACCGTTGGACATCGTTGGACACCGTTGGACACCGTTGGACACCGTTGGACACCGTTGGACATCGGTGGACATCGTGGGACACCGTTGGACACAGTTGGACATCGTTGGACACCGTTGGACACCGTGGGACAACGTGGGACAACGTGGGACAACGTGGGACAACGTGGGACAACGTGGGACAACGTGGGACAACGTGGGACAACGTGGGACAACGTGGGACAACGTGGGACAACGTGGGACAACGTGGGACAACGTGGGACACCGTGGGACACCGTTGGACAACGTGGGACAACGTGGGACAACGTGGGACAACGTGGGACAACGTGGGACACCGTTGGACACCGTGGGACACCGTTGGACACCGTTGGACATCGTTGGACATCGTTGGACATCGTTGGACACCGTTGGACACCGTTGGACACCGTTGGACACCGTTGGACATCGGTGGACATCGTGGGACACCGTTGGACATCGTTGGACACCGTGGGACAACGTGGGACAACGTGGGACAACGTGGGACAACGTGGGACAACGTGGGACAACGTGGGACACCGTTGGACACCGTTGGACATCGTTGGACACCGTTGGACACCGTGGGACAACGTGGAACAACGTGGGACAACGTGGGACAACGTGGGACAACGTGGGACAACGTAGGACAACGTGGGACAACGTGGGACACCGTTGGACATCGTTGGACACCGTGGGACAACGTGTGACAACGTGGGACAACGTGGGACAACGTGGGACACAGTTGGACACCGTTGGACATCGTTGGACACCGTTGGACACCGTGGGACAACGTGGGACAACGTGGGACATCGTGGGACAACGTGGGACAACGTGGGACAACGTGGGACAACGTGGGACACAGTTGGACACCGTTGGACATCGTTGGACAACGTGGGACAACGTGGGACAACGTGGGACACCGTTGGACATCGTTGGACACCGTTGGACACCGTGGGACAACGTGGGACAACGTGGGACACCGTTGGACACCGTTGGACATCGTTGGACATCGTTGGACATCGTGGGACACCGTTGGACATCGTTGGACATCGTTGGACACCGTTGGACATCGTTGGACATCGTTGGACATCGTTGGACACCGTTGGACACCGTTGGACACCGTTGGACACCGTTGGACATCGGTGGACATCGTGGGACACCGTTGGACATCGTTGGACACCGTTGGACACCGTGGGACAACGTGGGACAACGTGGGACAACGTGGGACAACGTGGGACAACGTGGGACAACGTGGGACAACGTGGGACAACGTGGGACAACGTGGGAAACCATGGAACAACGTGGGACAACGTGGGACAACGTGGGAAAACGTGGGACACCGTTGGACATCGTTGGACACCGTGGGAAAACGTGGGACAACGTGGGACACCGTTGGACACCGTTGGACATCGTTGGACACCGTTGGACACCGTGGGACAACGTGGGACAACGTGGGACAACGTGGGACAACGTGGGACAACGTGGGACAACGTGGGACAACGTGGGACAACGTGGGACAACGTGGGACAACGTGGGACAACGTGGGACAACGTGGGACAACGTGGGACATCGTGGGACAACGTGGGACAACGTGGGACAACGTGGGACACCGTTGGACAACGTGGGACACCGTTGGACATCGTTGGACACCGTGGGACAACGTGGGACAATGTGGGACAACGTGGGACACCGTGGGACACCGTTGGACACCGTTGGACACCGTGGGACAACGTGGGACAACGTGGGACACCGTTGGACACCGTGGGACAACGTGGGACACCGTTGGACATCGTTGGACAACGTGGGACATCGTGGGACAACGTGGGACAACGTGGGACAACGTGGGACAACGTGGGACACCGTTGGACACCGTGGGACACCGTTGGACACCGTTGGACATCGGTGGACATCGTGGGTCACCGTTGGACACCGTTGGACACCGTGGGACAACGTGGGACAACGTGGGACAACGTGGGACAACGTGGGACAACGTGGGACAACGTGGGACACCGTTGGACACCGTGGGACAACGTGGGACAACGTGGGACAACGTGGGACAACGTGGGACACCGTTGGACATCGTTGGACACCGTTGGACACCGTGGGACAACGTGGGACAACGTGGGACACCGTTGGACACCGTTGGACATCGTTGGACATCGTTGGACATCGTGGGACACCGTTGGACATCGTTGGACATCGTTGGACACCGTTGGACATCGTTGGACATCGTTGGACATCGTTGGACACCGTTGGACACCGTTGGACACCGTTGGACACCGTTGGACATCGGTGGACATCGTGGGACACCGTTGGACACAGTTGGACATCGTTGGACACCGTTGGACACCGTGGGACAACGTGGGACAACGTGGGACAACGTGGGACAACGTGGGACAACGTGGGACAACGTGGGACAACGTGGGACAACGTGGGACAACGTGGGAAACCATGGAACAACGTGGGACAACGTGGGACAACGTGGGAAAACGTGGGACACCGTTGGACATCGTTGGACACCGTGGGAAAACGTGGGACAACGTGGGACACCGTTGGACACCGTTGGACATCGTTGGACACCGTTGGACACCGTGGGACAACGTGGGACAACGTGGGACAACGTGGGACAACGTGGGACAACGTGGGACAACGTGGGACAACGTGGGACACCGTTGGACATCGTTGGACATCGTTGAACATCGTTGGACACCGTTGGACACCGTTGGACACCGTTGGACACCGTTGGACATCGGTGGACATCGTGGGACACCGTTGGACACCGTTGGACACCGTGGGACAACGTGGGACAACGTGGGACAACGTGGGACACCGTTGGACACCGTGGGACACCGTTGGACACCGTTGGACAACGTGGGACAACGTGGGACAACGTGGGACACCGTTGGACACCGTGGGACACCGTTGGACACCGTTGGACATCGTTGGACACCGTTGGACACCGTGGGACAACGTGGGACAACGTGGGACAACGTGGGACAACGTGGGACAACGTGGGACAACGTAGGACAACGTGGGACAACGTGGGACACCGTTGGACATCGTTGGACAACGTGGGACATCGTGGGACAACGTGGGACAACGTGGGACAACGTGGGACAACGTGGGACACAGTTGGACACCGTTGGACATCGTTGGACACCGTTGGACACCGTGGGACAACGTGGGACAACGTGGGACAACGTGGGACACCGTTGGACACCGTGGGACACCGTTGGACACCGTTGGACAACGTGGGACAACGTGGGACAACGTGGGACACCGTTGGACACCGTTGGACACCGTGGGACAACGTGGGACAACGTGGGACAACGTGGGACAACGTGGGACAACGTGGGACAACGTAGGACAACGTGGGACAACGTGGGACACCGTTGGACATCGTTGGACAACGTGGGACATCGTGGGACAACGTGGGACAACGTGGGACAACGTGGGACAACGTGGGACAACGTGGGACAACGTGGGACAACGTGGGACATCGTGGGACAACGTGGGACAACGTGGGACAACGTGGGACAACGTGGGACAACGTGGGACAACGTGGGACAACGTGGGACAACGTGGGACAACGTGGGACACCGTTGGACACCGTGGGACACCGTTGGACACCGTTGGACATCGTTGGACATCGTTGGACATCGTTGGACACCGTTGGACACCGTTGGACACCGTTGGACACCGTTGGACATCGGTGGACATCGTGGGACACCGTTGGACACCGTTGGACACCGTGGGACAACGTGGGACAACGTGGGACAACGTGGGACACCGTTGGACACCGTGGGACACCGTTGGACACCGTTGGACAACGTGGGACAACGTGGGCAACGTGGGACACCGTTGGACACCGTGGGACACCGTTGGACACCGTTGGACACCGTGGGACAACGTGGGACAACGTGGGACACCGTTGGACATCGTTGGACACCGTGGGACAACGTGCGACAACGTGGGACAACGTGGGACAACGTGGGACACCGTTGGACACCGTTGGACATCGTTGGACACCGTTGGACAGCGTGGGACAACGTGGGACAACGTGGGACAACGTGGGACAACGTGGGACAACGTGGGACAACGTAGGACAACGTGGGACAACGTGGGACACCGTTGGACATCGTTGGACAACGTGGGACATCGTGGGACAACGTGGGACAACGTGGGACAACGTGGGACAACGTGGGACACAGTTGGACACCGTTGGACATCGTTGGACACCGTTGGACACCGTGGGACAACGTGGGACAACGTGGGACAACGTGGGACACCGTCGGACACCGTGGGACACCGTTGGACACCGTTGGACAACGTGGGACAACGTGGGACAACGTGGGACACCGTTGGACACCGTGGGACACCGTTGGACACCGTTGGACACCGTGGGACAACGTGGGACAACGTGGGACACCGTTGGACACCGTGGGACAACGTGGGACACCGTTGGACATCGTTGGACAACGTGGGACATCGTGGGACAACGTGGGACAACGTGGGACAACGTGGGACAACGTGGGACACCGTTGGACACCGTGGGACACCGTTGGACACCGTTGGACATCGGTGGACATCGTGGGTCACCGTTGGACACCGTTGGACACCGTGGGACAACGTGGGACAACGTGGGACAACGTGGGACAACGTGGGACAACGTGGGACAACGTGGGACACCGTTGGACACCGTTGGACATCGTTGGACATCGTTGGACATCGTGGGACACCTTTGGACAACGTGGGACACCGTGGGACAACGTGGGACAACGTGGGACAACGTGGGACAACGTGGGACAACGTGGGACAACGTGGGACAACGTGGGACAACGTGGGACAACGTGGGACAACGTGGGACAACGTGGGACACCGTTGGACATCGTTGGACACCGTGGGACAACGTGGGACACCGTTGGACATCGTTGGACAACGTGGGACAACGTGGGACAACGTGGGACAACGTGGGACAACGTGGGACACCGTTGGACATCGTTGGACACCGTGGGACAACGTGGGACAACGTGGGACAACGTGGGACACCGTTGGACACCGTTGGACATCGTTGGACACCGTTGGACACCGTGGGACAACGTGGGACAACGTGGGACACCGTTGGACAACGTGGGACACCGTTGGACATCGTTGGACACCGTGGGACAACGTGGGACAACGTGGGACAACGTGGGACAACGTGGGACAACGTGGGACAACGTGGGACAACGTGGGACATCGTGGGACAACGTGGGACAACGTGGGACAACGTGGGACAACGTGGGACACCGTTGGACAACGTGGGACACCGTTGGACATCGTTGGACACCGTGGGACAACGTGGGACAACGTGGGACAACGTGGGACACTGTTGGACACCGTTGGACATCGTTGGACATCGTTGGACATCGTGGGACACCGTTGGACATCGTTGGACATCGATGGACACCGTTCGACATCGTTGGACATCGTTGGACATCGTTGGACACCGTTGGACACCGTTGGACACCGTTGGACACCGTTGGACATCGGTGGACATCGTGGGACACCGTTGGACACCGTGGGACAACGTGGAACAACGTGGGACAACGTGGGACAACGTGGGACAACGTGGGACAACGTAGGACAACGTGGGACAACGTGGGACACCGTTGGACATCGTTGGACACCGTGGGACAACGTGTGACAGCGTGGGACAACGTGGGACAACGTGGGTCACAGTTGAACACCGTTGGACATCGTTGGACACCGTTGGACACCGTGGGACAACGTGGGACAACGTGGGACAACGTGGGACAACGTGGGACAACGTGGGACAACGTGGGACACAGTTGGACACCGTTGGACATCGTTGGACACCGTTGGACACCGTGAGACAACGTGGGACAACGTGGGACAACGTGGGACAACGTGGGACAACGTGGGACAACGTGGGACAACGTGGGACAACGTGGGACACAGTTGGACACCGTTGGACATCGTTGGACACCGTTGGACACCGTGGGACAACGTGGGACAACGTGGGACAACGTGGGACAACGTGGGACAACGTGGGACAACGTGGGACAACGTGGGACAACGTGGGACAACGTGGGACATCGTGGGACAACGTGGGACAACGTGGGACAACGTGGGACAACGTGGGACAACGTGGGACACCGTTGGACAACGTGGGACACCGTTGGACATCGTTGGACACCGTGGGACAACGTGGGACAACGTGGGACAACGTGGGACATCGTTGGACACCGTTGGACATCGTTGGACACCGTGGGACAACGTGGGACATCGTTGGACACCGTGGGACAACGTGGGACAACGTGGGACAACGTGGGACACCGTTGGACATCTTTGGACACCGTTGGACACCGTGGGACAACGTGGGACAACGTGGGACAACGTGGGACAACGTGGGACAACGTGGGACAACGCGGGACAACGTGGGACAACGTGGGACAGCGTGGGACAACGTGGGACAACGTGGGACAACGTGGGACAACGTGGGACACCGTTGGACAACGTGGGACACCGTTGGACATCGTTGGACACCGTGGGACAACGTGGGACAACGTGGGACAACGTGGGACATCGTTGGACACCGTTGGACATCGTTGGACACCGTGGGACAACGTGGGACATCGTTGGACACCGTGGGACAACGTGGGACAACGTGGGACAACGTGGGACACCGTTGGACATCGTTGGACACCGTTGGACACCGTGGGACAACGTGGGACAACGTGGGACAACGTGGGACAACGTGGGACAACGTGGGACAACGCGGGACAACGTGGGACAACGTGGGACAGCGTGGGACAACGTGGGACAACGTGGGACAACGTGGGACAACGTGGGACACCGTTGGACAACGTGGGACACCGTTGGACATCGTTGGACATCGTTGGACATCGTTGGACATCGTTGGACACCGTTGGACACCGTTGGACACCGTTGGACACCGTTGGACATCGGTGGACATCGTGGGACACAGTTGGACACCGTTGGACATCGTTGGACACAGTGGGACAACGTGGGACAACGTGGGACACCGTTGGACACCGTTGGATACCGTTGGACACCGTTGGACATCGTTGGACACCGTGGGACAACGTGGGACAACGTGGGACAACGTGGGAAACAATGGAACAACGTGGGACAACGTGGGACACCGTTGGACATCGTTGGGCAACGTGGGACAACGTGGGACAACGTGGGACAACGTGGGACAACGTGGGACAACGTGGGACACCGTTGGACACCGTGGGACACCGTTGGACACCGTTGGACATCGTTGGACACCGTGGGACAACGTGGGACAACGTGGGACAACGTGGGACAACGTGGGACAACGTGGGACAACGTGGGACAACGTGGGACAACGTGGGACAACGTGGGACAACGTGGGACAACGTGGGACACCGTGGGACAACGTGGGACAACGTGGGACAACGTGGGACAACGTGGGACAACGTGGGACAACGTGGGACAACGTGGGACAAAGTGGGACATCGTGGGACAACGTGGGACAACGTGGGACAACGTGGGACAACGTGGGACACCGTTGGACATCGTTGGACACCGTTGGACACCGTTGGACACCGTTGGACACCGTTGGACATCGGTGGACATCGTGGGACACCGTTGGACACAGTTGGACATCGTTGGACACCGTTGGACACCGTGGGACAACGTGGGACAACGTGGGACAACGTGGGACAACGTGGGACAACGTGGGACAACGTGGGACAACGTGGGACAACGTGGGACAACGTGGGACAACGTGGGACAACGTGGGACACCGTTGGACACCGTGGGACACCGTTGCACAACGTGGGACAACGTGGGACAACGTGGGACAACGTGGGACAACGTGGGACACCGTTGGACACCGTGGGACACCGTTGGACACCGTTGGACATCGTTGGACATCGTTGGACATCGTTGGACACCGTTGGACACCGTTGGACACCGTTGGACACCGTTGGACATCGGTGGACATCGTGGGACAACGTGGGACAACGTGGGACAACGTGGGACAACGTGGGACAACGTGGGACAACGTGGGACAACGTGGGACAACGTGGGACAACGTGGGACACCGTTGGACATCGTTGGACACCGTGGGACAACGTGGGACACCGTTGGACATCGTTGGACAACGTGGGACAACGTGGGACAACGTGGGACAACGTGGGACAACGTGGGACACCGTTGGACATCGTTGGACACCGTGGGACAACGTGGGACAACGTGGGACAACGTGGGACACCGTTGGACACCGTTGGACATCGTTGGACACCGTTGGACACCGTGGGACAACGTGGGACAACGTGGGACACCGTTGGACAACGTGGGACACCGTTGGACATCGTTGGACACCGTGGGACAACGTGGGACAACGTGGGACAACGTGGGACAACGTGGGACAACGTGGGACAACGTGGGACAACGTGGGACAACGTGGGACAACGTGGGACAACGTGGGACAACGTGGGACAACGTGGGACACCGTTGGACAACGTGGGACACCGTTGGACATCGTTGGACACCGTGGGACAACGTGGGACAACGTGGGACAACGTGGGACACTGTTGGACACCGTTGGACATCGTTGGACATCGTTGGACATCGTGGGACACCGTTGGACATCGTTGGACATCGATGGACACCGTTCGACATCGTTGGACATCGTTGGACATCGTTGGACACCGTTGGACACCGTTGGACACCGTTGGACACCGTTGGACATCGGTGGACATCGTGGGACACCGTTGGACACCGTGGGACAACGTGGAACAACGTGGGACAACGTGGGACAACGTGGGACAACGTGGGACAACGTAGGACAACGTGGGACAACGTGGGACACCGTTGGACATCGTTGGACACCGTGGGACAACGTGTGACAGCGTGGGACAACGTGGGACAACGTGGGTCACAGTTGAACACCGTTGGACATCGTTGGACACCGTTGGACACCGTGGGACAACGTGGGACAACGTGGGACAACGTGGGACAACGTGGGACAACGTGGGACAACGTGGGACACAGTTGGACACCGTTGGACATCGTTGGACACCGTTGGACACCGTGAGACAACGTGGGACAACGTGGGACAACGTGGGACAACGTGGGACAACGTGGGACAACGTGGGACAACGTGGGACAACGTGGGACACAGTTGGACACCGTTGGACATCGTTGGACACCGTTGGACACCGTGGGACAACGTGGGACAACGTGGGACAACGTGGGACAACGTGGGACAACGTGGGACAACGTGGGACAACGTGGGACAACGTGGGACAACGTGGGACATCGTGGGACAACGTGGGACAACGTGGGACAACGTGGGACAACGTGGGACAACGTGGGACACCGTTGGACAACGTGGGACACCGTTGGACATCGTTGGACACCGTGGGACAACGTGGGACAACGTGGGACAACGTGGGACATCGTTGGACACCGTTGGACATCGTTGGACACCGTGGGACAACGTGGGACATCGTTGGACACCGTGGGACAACGTGGGACAACGTGGGACAACGTGGGACACCGTTGGACATCGTTGGACACCGTTGGACACCGTGGGACAACGTGGGACAACGTGGGACAACGTGGGACAACGTGGGACAACGTGGGACAACGCGGGACAACGTGGGACAACGTGGGACAGCGTGGGACAACGTGGGACAACGTGGGACAACGTGGGACAACGTGGGACACCGTTGGACAACGTGGGACACCGTTGGACATCGTTGGACACCGTGGGACAACGTGGGACAACGTGGGACAACGTGGGACATCGTTGGACACCGTTGGACATCGTTGGACACCGTGGGACAACTTGGGACATCGTTGGACACCGTGGGACAACGTGGGACAACGTGGGACAACGTGGGACACCGTTGGACATCTTTGGACACCGTTGGACACCGTGGGACAACGTGGGACAACGTGGGACAACGTGGGACAACGTGGGACAACGTGGGACAACGCGGGACAACGTGGGACAACGTGGGACAGCGTGGGACAACGTGGGACAACGTGGGACAACGTGGGACAACGTGGGACACCGTTGGACAACGTGGGACACCGTTGGACATCGTTGGACATCGTTGGACATCGTTGGACATCGTTGGACACCGTTGGACACCGTTGGACACCGTTGGACACCGTTGGACATCGGTGGACATCGTGGGACACAGTTGGACACCGTTGGACATCGTTGGACACAGTGGGACAACGTGGGACAACGTGGGACACCGTTGGACACCGTTGGATACCGTTGGACACCGTTGGACATCGTTGGACACCGTGGGACAAGGTGGGACAACGTGGGACAACGTGGGAAACAATGGAACAACGTGGGACAACGTGGGACACCGTTGGACATCGTTGGGCAACGTGGGACAACGTGGGACAACGTGGGACAACGTGGGACAACGTGGGACAACGTGGGACACCGTTGGACACCGTGGGACACCGTTGGACACCGTTGGACATCGTTGGACACCGTGGGACAACGTGGGACAACGTGGGACAACGTGGGACAACGTGGGACAACGTGGGACAACGTGGGACAACGTGGGACAACGTGGGACAACGTGGGACAACGTGGGACAACGTGGGACAACGTGGGACACCGTTGGACATCGTTGGACACCGTTGGACACCGTTGGACACCGTTGGACACCGTTGGACATCGGTGGACATCGTGGGACACCGTTGGACACAGTTGGACATCGTTGGACACCGTTGGACACCGTGGGACAACGTGGGACAACGTGGGACAACGTGGGACAAAGTGGGACATCGTGGGACAACGTGGGACAACGTGGGACAACGTGGGACAACGTGGGACACCGTTGGACATCGTTGGACACCGTTGGACACCGTTGGACACCGTTGGACACCGTTGGACACCGTTGGACACCGTTGGACACCGTTGGACATCGGTGGACATCGTGGGACACCGTTGGACACAGTTGGACATCGTTGGACACCGTTGGACACCGTGGGACAACGTGGGACAACGTGGGACAACGTGGGACAACGTGGGACAACGTGGGACAACGTGGGACAACGTGGGACAACGTGGGACAACGTGGGACAACGTGGGACAACGTGGGACACCGTTGGACACCGTGGGACACCGTTGCACAACGTGGGACAACGTGGGACAACGTGGGACAACGTGGGACAACGTGGGACACCGTTGGACACCGTGGGACACCGTTGGACACCGTTGGACATCGTTGGACATCGTTGGACATCGTTGGACACCGTTGGACACCGTTGGACACCGTTGGACACCGTTGGACATCGGTGGACATCGTGGGACACCGTTGGACATCGTTGGACACCGTGGGACAACGTGGGACAACGTGGGACAACGTGGGACAACGTGGGACAACGTGGGACAACGTGGGACACCGTTGGACACCGTTGGACATCGTTGGACACCGTTGGACACCGTGGGACACCGTGGGACAACGTGGGACAACGTGGGACAACGTGGGACAACGTGGGACAACGTGGGACAACGTGGGACAACGTGGGACAACGTGGGACATCGTGGGACAACGTGGGACAACGTGGGACAACGTGGGACAACGTGGGACAACGTGGGACACCGTTGGACAACGTGGGACACCGTTGGACAACGTGGGACACCGTTGGACATCGTTGGACACCGTGGGACAACGTGGGACAACGTGGGACAACGTGGGACATCGTTGGACACCGTTGGACATCGTTGGACACCGTGGGACAACGTGGGACATCGTTGGACACCGTGGGACAACGTGGGACAACGTGGGACAACGTGGGACACCGTTGGACATCTTTGGACACCGTTGGACACCGTGGGACAACGTGGGACAACGTGGGACAACGTGGGACAACGTGGGACAACGTGGGACAACGTGGGACAGCGTGGGACAACGTGGGACAACGTGGGACAACGTGGGACAACGTGGGACACCGTTGGACATCGTTGGACACCGTTGGACACCGTTGGACACCGTTGGACACCGTTGGACATCGGTGGACATCGTGGGACACAGTTGGACACCGTTGGACATCGTTGGACACAGTGGGACAACGTGGGACAACGTGGGACACCGTTGGACACCGTTGGACACCGTTGGACACCGTTGGACATCGTTGGACACCGTGGGACAACGTGGGACAACGTGGGACAACGTGGGAAACAATGGAACAACGTGGGACAACGTGGGACACCGTTGGACATGGTTGGGCAACGTGGGACAACGTGGGACAACGTGGGACAACGTGGGACAACGTGGGACCACGTGGGACAACGTGGGACACCGTTGGACACCGTGGGACACCGTTGGACACCGTTGGACATCGTTGGACACCGTGGGACAACGTGGGACAACGTGGGACAACGTGGGACAACGTGGGACAACGTGGGACAACGTGGGACAACGTGGGACAACGTGGGACAACGTGGGACAACGTGGGACAACGTGGGACATCGTGGGACAACGTGGGACAACGTGGGACAACGTGGGACAACGTGGGACACCGTTGGACACCGTGGGACAACGTGGGACAACGTGGGACAACGTGGGACACCGTTGGACATCGTTGGACACCGTGGGACAACGTGGGACAACGTGGGACAACGTGGGACAACGTGGGACAACGTGGGACAACGTGGGACAACGTGGGACAACGTGGGACATCGTGGGACAACGTGGGACAACGTGGGACAACGTGGGACAACGTGGGACAACGTGGGACACCGTTGGACATCGTTGGACACCGTGGGACAACGTGGGACAACGTGGGACAACGTGGGACACCGTTGGACACCGTTGGACATCGTTGGACACCTTTGGACACCGTGGGACAACGTGGAACAACGTGGGACAACGTGGGACAACGTGGGACAACGTGGGACAACGTGGGACAACGTGGGACAACGTGGGACATCGTGGGACAACGTGGGACAACGTGGGACAACGTGGGACAACGTGGGACACCGTTGGACATCGTTGGACACCGTTGGACACCGTTGGACACCGTTGGACACCTTTGGACATCGGTGGACATCGTGGGACACCGTTGGACACAGTTGGACATCGTTGGACACCGTTGGACACCGTGGGACAACGTGGGACAACGTGGGACAACGTGGGACAACGTGGGACAACGTGGGACAACGTGGGACAACGTGGGACAACGTGGGACAACGTGGGACACCGTTGGACACCGTGGGACACCGTTGGACACCGTTGGACATCGTTGGACACCGTGGGACAACGTGGGACAACGTGGGACAACGTGGGAAACCATGGAACAACGTGGGACAACGTGGGACAACGTGGGAAAACGTGGGACACCGTTGGACATCGTTGGACACCGTGGGACAACGTGGGACAACGTGGGATACCGTTGGACACCGTTGGACATCGTTGGACACCGTTGGACACCGTGGGACAACGTGGGACAACGTGGGACAACGTGGGACAACGTGGGACAACGTGGGACAACGTGGGACAACGTGGGACACCGTTGGACACCGTGGGACACCGTTGGACACCGTTGGACACCGTTGGACACCGTGGGACAACGTGGGACAACGTGGGACAACGTGGGACAACGTGGGACAACGTGGGACAACGTGGGACACCGTTGGACATCGTTGGACACCGTTGGACACCGTGGGACAACGTGGGACAACGTGGGACACCGTTGGACATCGGTGGACATCGTGGGACACAGTTGGACACCGTTGGACATCGTTGGACACAGTGGGACAACGTGGGACAACGTGGGACACCGTTGGACACCGTTGGACACCGTTGGACACCGTTGGACATCGTTGGACACCGTGGGACAACGTGGGACAACGTGGGACAACGTGGGAAACAATGGAACAACGTGGGACAACGTGGGACACCGTTGGACATCGTTGGGCAACGTGGGACAACGTGGGACAACGTGGGACAACGTGGGACAACGTGGGACAACGTGGGACACCGTTGGACACCGTTGGACACCGTGGGACACCGTTGGACACCGTTGGACATCGTTGGACACCGTGGGACAACGTGGGACAACGTGGGACAACGTGGGACAACGTGGGACAACGTGGGACAACGTGGGACAACGTGGGACAACGTGGGACCACGTGGGACAACGTGGGACATCGTGGGACAACGTGGGACAACGTGGGACAACGTGGGACAACGTGGGACACCGTTGGACAACGTGGGACACCGTTGGACATCGTTGGACACCGTGGGACAACGTGGGACAACGTGGGACAACGTGGGACAACGTGGGACAACGTGGGACAACGTGGGACAACGTGGGACAACGTGGGACAACGTGGGACATCGTGGGACAACGTGGGACAACGTGGGACAACGTGGGACAACGTGGGACAACGTGGGACACCGTTGGACATCGTGGGACACCGTGGGACAACGTGGGACAACGTGGGACAACGTGGGACACCGTTGGACACCGTTGGACATCGTTGGACACCTTTGGACACCGTGGGACAACGTGGGACAACGTGGGACAACGTGGGACAACGTGGGACAACGTGGGACAACGTGGGACAACGTGGGACATCGTGGGACAACGTGGGACAACGTGGGACAACGTGGGACAACGTGGGACAACGTGGGACAACGTGGGACAACGTGGGACAACGTGGGACAACGTGGGACACCGTTGGACACCGTGGGACACCGTTGGACACCGTGGGACACCGTTGGACACCGTTGGACATCGTTGGACACCGTGGGACAACGTGGGACTCCGTTGGACACCTTTGGACATCGTTGGACACCGTGGGACAACGTGGGACAACGTGGGACAACGTGGGACAACGTGGGACAACGTGGGACAACGTGGGACAACGTGGGACAACGTGGGACAACGTGGGACACCGTTGGACATCGTTGGACACCGTGGGACAACGTGGGACTCCGTTGGACACCTTTGGACATCGTTGGACACCGTGGGACAACGTGGGACAACGTGGGACAACGTGGGACAACGTGGGACAACGTGGGACAACGTGGGACAACGTGGGACAACGTGGGACATCGTGGGACAACGTGGGACAACGTGGGACAACGTGGGACAACGTGGGACAACGCGGGACACCGTTGGACACCGTTGGACAACGTGGGACAACGTGGGACAACGTGGGACAACGTGGGACAACGTGGGACACCGTTGGACATCGTTGGACACCGTGGGACAACGTGGGACAACGTGGGACAACGTGGGACACCGTTGGACACCGTTGGACATCGTTGGACATCGTTGGACATCGTGGGACACCGTTGGACAACGTGGGACAACGTGGGACAACGTGGGACAACGTGGGACAACGTGGGACAACGTGGGACACCGTTGGACATCGTTGGACAACGTGGGACAACATGGGACAACGTGGGACAACGTGGGACAATGTGGGACAACGTGGGACAACGTGGGACAACGTGGGACAACGTGGGACACCGTTGGACATCGTTGGACACCGTGGGACAACGTGGGACAACGTGGGACAACGTGGGACACCGTTGGACACCGTTGGACATCGTTGGACACCGTTGGACACCGTGGGACAACGTGGGACAACGTGGGACAACGTGGGACAACGTGGGACAACGTGGGACAACGTGGGACAACGTGGGACATCGTGGGACAACGTGGGACAACGTGGGACAACGTGGGACAACGTGGGACACCGTTGGACAACGTGGGACACCGTTGGACATCGTTGGACACCGTGGGACAACGTGGGACAACGTGGGACAACGTGGGACACCGTTGGACACCGTTGGACATCGTTGGACATCGTTGGACATCGTGGGACACCGTTGGACATCGTTGGACATCGTTGGACACCGTTGGACATCGTTGGACATCGTTGGACATCGTTGGACACCGTTGGACACCGTTGGACACCGTTGGACACCGTTGGACATCGGTGGACATCGTGGGACACCGTTGGACACAGTTGGACATCGTTGGACACCGTTGGACACCGTGGGACAACGTGGGACAACGTGGGACAACGTGGGACAACGTGGGACAACGTGGGACAACGTGGGACAACGTGGGACAACGTGGGACAACGTGGGACAACGTGGGACAACGTGGGACACCGTTGGACACCGTGGGACACCGTTGGACAACGTGGGACAACGTGGGACAACGTGGGACAACGTGGGACAACGTGGGACACCGTTGGACACCGTGGGACACCGTTGGACACCGTTGGACATCGTTGGACATCGTTGGACATCGTTGGACACCGTTGGACACCGTTGGACACCGTTGGACATCGGTGGACATCGTGGGACACCGTTGGACATCGTTGGACACCGTGGGACAACGTGGGACAACGTGGGACAACGTGGGACAACGTGGGACAACGTGGGACACCGTTGGACACCGTTGGACATCGTTGGACACCGTTGGACACCGTGGGACAACGTGGAACAACGTGGGACAACGTGGGACAACGTGGGACAACGTGGGACAACGTAGGACAACGTGGGACAACGTGGGACACCGTTGGACATCGTTGGACACCGTGGGACAACGTGTGACAACGTGGGACAACGTGGGACAACGTGGGACACAGTTGGACACCGTTGGACATCGTTGGACACCGTTGGACACCGTGGGACAACGTGGGACAACGTGGGACAACGTGGGACAACGTGGGACAACGTGGGACAACGTGGGACAACGTGGGACACAGTTGGACACCGTTGGACATCGTTGGACACCGTTGGACACCGTGGGACAACGTGGGACAACGTGGGACAACGTGGGACAACGTGGGACAACGTGGGACGACGTGGGACACAGTTGGACACCGTTGGACATCGTTGGACAACGTGGGACAACGTGGGACAACGTGGGACACAGTTGGACACCGTTGGACATCGTTGGACACCGTTGGACACCGTGGGACAACGTGGGACAACGTGGGACAACGTGGGACAACGTGGGACAACGTGGGACAACGTGGGACAACGTGGGACAACGTGGGACATCGTGGGACAACGTGGGACAACGTGGGACAACGTGGGACAACGTGGGACAACGTGGGACACCGTTGGACAA
Organism: Bombus terrestris; assembly: GCF_910591885.1. Lineage (NCBI taxonomy): Eukaryota > Metazoa > Arthropoda > Insecta > Hymenoptera > Apidae > Bombus > Bombus terrestris. The sequence goes on along the minus strand of NW_025963582.1, from coordinate 14,845 downwards.
CGTGGGACACCGTTGGACATCGTTGGACACCGTGGGACAACGTGGGACAACGTGGGACAACGTGGGACATCGTTGGACACCGTTGGACATCGTTGGACACCGTGGGACAACGTGGGACATCGTTGGACACCGTGGGACAACGTGGGACAACGTGGGACAACGTGGGACACCGTTGGACATCTTTGGACACCGTTGGACACCGTGGGACAACGTGGGACAACGTGGGACAACGTGGGACAACGTGGGACAACGTGGGACAACGTGGGACAACGTGGGACAGCGTGGGACAACGTGGGACAACGTGGGACAACGTGGGACAACGTGGGACACCGTTGGACATCGTTGGACACCGTTGGACACCGTTGGACACCGTTGGACACCGTTGGACATCGGTGGACATCGTGGGACACAGTTGGACACCGTTGGACATCGTTGGACACAGTGGGACAACGTGGGACACCGTTGGACACCGTGGGACACCGTTGGACACCGTGGGACACCGTTGGACACCGTTGGACATCGTTGGACACCGTGGGACAACGTGGGACTCCGTTGGACACCTTTGGACATCGTTGGACACCGTGGGACAACGTGGGACAACGTGGGACAACGTGGGACAACGTGGGACAACGTGGGACAACGTGGGACAACGTGGGACAACGTGGGACAACGTGGGACACCGTTGGACATCGTTGGACACCGTGGGACAACGTGGGACTCCGTTGGACACCTTTGGACATCGTTGGACACCGTGGGACAACGTGGGACAACGTGGGACAACGTGGGACAACGTGGGACAACGTGGGACAACGTGGGACAACGTGGGACAACGTGGGACAACGTGGGACAACGTGGGACAACGTGGGACAACGTGGGACAACGTGGGACAACGCGGGACACCGTTGGACACCGTTGGACAACGTGGGACAACGTGGGACAACGTGGGACAACGTGGGACAACGTGGGACACCGTTGGACATCGTTGGACACCGTGGGACAACGTGGGACAACGTGGGACAACGTGGGACACCGTTGGACACCGTTGGACATCGTTGGACATCGTTGGACATCGTGGGACACCGTTGGACAACGTGGGACAACGTGGGACAACGTGGGACAACGTGGGACAACGTGGGACAACGTGGGACACCGTTGGACATCGTTGGACAACGTGGGACAACGTGGGACAACGTGGGACAACGTGGGACAATGTGGGACAACGTGGGACAACGTGGGACAACGTGGGACAACGTGGGACACCGTTGGACATCGTTGGACACCGTGGGACAACGTGGGACAACGTGGGACAACGTGGGACACCGTTGGACACCGTTGGACATCGTTGGACACCGTTGGACACCGTGGGACAACGTGGGACAACGTGGGACAACGTGGGACAACGTGGGACAACGTGGGACAACGTGGGACAACGTGGGACATCGTGGGACAACGTGGGACAACGTGGGACAACGTGGGACAACGTGGGACACCGTTGGACAACGTGGGACACCGTTGGACATCGTTGGACACCGTGGGACAACGTGGGACAACGTGGGACAACGTGGGACACCGTTGGACACCGTTGGACATCGTTGGACATCGTTGGACATCGTGGGACACCGTTGGACATCGTTGGACATCGTTGGACACCGTTGGACATCGTTGGACATCGTTGGACATCGTTGGACACCGTTGGACACCGTTGGACACCGTTGGACACCGTTGGACATCGGTGGACATCGTGGGACACCGTTGGACACAGTTGGACATCGTTGGACACCGTTGGACACCGTGGGACAACGTGGGACAACGTGGGACAACGTGGGACAACGTGGGACAACGTGGGACAACGTGGGACAACGTGGGACAACGTGGGACAACGTGGGACAACGTGGGACAACGTGGGACACCGTTGGACATCGTTGGACACCGTGGGACAACGTGGGACAACGTGGGACAACGTGGGACACCGTTGGACACCGTTGGACATCGTTGGACACCGTTGGACACCGTGGGACAACGTGGGACAACGTGGGACAACGTGGGACAACGTGGGACAACGTGGGACAACGTGGGACAACGTGGGACATCGTGGGACAACGTGGGACAACGTGGGACAACGTGGGACACCGTGGGACACCGTTGGACAACGTGGGACACCGTTGGACATCGTTGGACACCGTGGGACAACGTGGGACAACGTGGGACAACGTGGGACACCGTTGGACACCGTTGGACATCGTTGGACATCGTTGGACATCGTGGGACACCGTTGGACATCGTTGGACATCGTTGGACACCGTTGGACATCGTTGGACATCGTTGGACATCGTTGGACACCGTTGGACACCGTTGGACACCGTTGGACACCGTTGGACATCGGTGGACATCGTGGGACACCGTTGGACACAGTTGGACATCGTTGGACACCGTTGGACACCGTGGGACAACGTGGGACAACGTGGGACAACGTGGGACAACGTGGGACAACGTGGGACAACGTGGGACAACGTGGGACAACGTGGGACAACGTGGGACAACGTGGGACAACGTGGGACACCGTTGGACACCGTGGGACACCGTTGGACAACGTGGGACAACGTGGGACAACGTGGGACAACGTGGGACAACGTGGGACACCGTTGGACACCGTGGGACACCGTTGGACACCGTTGGACATCGTTGGACATCGTTGGACATCGTTGGACACCGTTGGACACCGTTGGACACCGTTGGACACCGTTGGACATCGGTGGACATCGTGGGACACCGTTGGACATCGTTGGACACCGTGGGACAACGTGGGACAACGTGGGACAACGTGGGACAACGTGGGACAACGTGGGACACCGTTGGACACCGTTGGACATCGTTGGACACCGTTGGACACCGTGGGACAACGTGGAACAACGTGGGACAACGTGGGACAACGTGGGACAACGTGGGACAACGTAGGACAACGTGGGACAACGTGGGACACCGTTGGACATCGTTGGACACCGTGGGACAACGTGTGACAACGTGGGACAACGTGGGACAACGTGGGACACAGTTGGACACCGTTGGACATCGTTGGACACCGTTGGACACCGTGGGACAACGTGGGACAACGTGGGACAACGTGGGACAACGTGGGACAACGTGGGACAACGTGGGACAACGTGGGACACAGTTGGACACCGTTGGACATCGTTGGACACCGTTGGACACCGTGGGACAACGTGGGACAACGTGGGACAACGTGGGACAACGTGGGACAACGTGGGACGACGTGGGACACAGTTGGACACCGTTGGACATCGTTGGACAACGTGGGACAACGTGGGACAACGTGGGACACAGTTGGACACCGTTGGACATCGTTGGACACCGTTGGACACCGTGGGACAACGTGGGACAACGTGGGACAACGTGGGACAACGTGGGACAACGTGGGACAACGTGGGACAACGTGGGACAACGTGGGACATCGTGGGACAACGTGGGACAACGTGGGACAACGTGGGACAACGTGGGACAACGTGGGACACCGTTGGACAACGTGGGACACCGTTGGACATCGTTGGACACCGTGGGACAACGTGGGACAACGTGGGACAACGTGGGACATCGTTGGACACCGTTGGACATCGTTGGACACCGTGGGACAACGTGGGACATCGTTGGACACCGTGGGACAACGTGGGACAACGTGGGACAACGTGGGACACCGTTGGACATCTTTGGACACCGTTGGACACCGTGGGACAACGTGGGACAACGTGGGACAACGTGGGACAACGTGGGACAACGTGGGACAACGTGGGACAACGTGGGACAGCGTGGGACAACGTGGGACAACGTGGGACAACGTGGGACAACGTGGGACACCGTTGGACATCGTTGGACACCGTTGGACACCGTTGGACACCGTTGGACACCGTTGGACATCGGTGGACATCGTGGGACACAGTTGGACACCGTTGGACATCGTTGGACACAGTGGGACAACGTGGGACACCGTTGGACACCGTGGGACACCGTTGGACACCGTGGGACACCGTTGGACACCGTTGGACATCGTTGGACACCGTGGGACAACGTGGGACTCCGTTGGACACCTTTGGACATCGTTGGACACCGTGGGACAACGTGGGACAACGTGGGACAACGTGGGACAACGTGGGACAACGTGGGACAACGTGGGACAACGTGGGACAACGTGGGACAACGTGGGACACCGTTGGACATCGTTGGACACCGTGGGACAACGTGGGACTCCGTTGGACACCTTTGGACATCGTTGGACACCGTGGGACAACGTGGGACAACGTGGGACAACGTGGGACAACGTGGGACAACGTGGGACAACGTGGGACAACGTGGGACAACGTGGGACATCGTGGGACAACGTGGGACAACGTGGGACAACGTGGGACAACGTGGGACAACGCGGGACACCGTTGGACACCGTTGGACAACGTGGGACAACGTGGGACAACGTGGGACAACGTGGGACAACGTGGGACACCGTTGGACATCGTTGGACACCGTGGGACAACGTGGGACAACGTGGGACAACGTGGGACACCGTTGGACACCGTTGGACATCGTTGGACATCGTTGGACATCGTGGGACACCGTTGGACAACGTGGGACAACGTGGGACAACGTGGGACAACGTGGGACAACGTGGGACAACGTGGGACACCGTTGGACATCGTTGGACAACGTGGGACAACGTGGGACAACGTGGGACAACGTGGGACAATGTGGGACAACGTGGGACAACGTGGGACAACGTGGGACAACGTGGGACACCGTTGGACATCGTTGGACACCGTGGGACAACGTGGGACAACGTGGGACAACGTGGGACACCGTTGGACACCGTTGGACATCGTTGGACACCGTTGGACACCGTGGGACAACGTGGGACAACGTGGGACAACGTGGGACAACGTGGGACAACGTGGGACAACGTGGGACAACGTGGGACATCGTGGGACAACGTGGGACAACGTGGGACAACGTGGGACAACGTGGGACACCGTTGGACAACGTGGGACACCGTTGGACATCGTTGGACACCGTGGGACAACGTGGGACAACGTGGGACAACGTGGGACACCGTTGGACACCGTTGGACATCGTTGGACATCGTTGGACATCGTGGGACACCGTTGGACATCGTTGGACATCGTTGGACACCGTTGGACATCGTTGGACATCGTTGGACATCGTTGGACACCGTTGGACACCGTTGGACACCGTTGGACACCGTTGGACATCGGTGGACATCGTGGGACACCGTTGGACACAGTTGGACATCGTTGGACACCGTTGGACACCGTGGGACAACGTGGGACAACGTGGGACAACGTGGGACAACGTGGGACAACGTGGGACAACGTGGGACAACGTGGGACAACGTGGGACAACGTGGGACAACGTGGGACACCGTTGGACACCGTGGGACACCGTTGGACAACGTGGGACAACGTGGGACAACGTGGGACAACGTGGGACAACGTGGGACACCGTTGGACACCGTGGGACACCGTTGGACACCGTTGGACATCGTTGGACATCGTTGGACATCGTTGGACACCGTTGGACACCGTTGGACACCGTTGGACACCGTTGGACATCGGTGGACATCGTGGGACACCGTTGGACATCGTTGGACACCGTGGGACAACGTGGGACAACGTGGGACAACGTGGGACAACGTGGGACAACGTGGGACACCGTTGGACACCGTTGGACATCGTTGGACACCGTTGGACACCGTGGGACAACGTGGAACAACGTGGGACAACGTGGGACAACGTGGGACAACGTGGGACAACGTAGGACAACGTGGGACAACGTGGGACACCGTTGGACATCGTTGGACACCGTGGGACAACGTGTGACAACGTGGGACAACGTGGGACAACGTGGGACACAGTTGGACACCGTTGGACATCGTTGGACACCGTTGGACACCGTGGGACAACGTGGGACAACGTGGGACAACGTGGGACAACGTGGGACAACGTGGGACAACGTGGGACACAGTTGGACACCGTTGGACATCGTTGGACACCGTTGGACACCGTGGGACAACGTGGGACAACGTGGGACAACGTGGGACAACGTGGGACAACGTGGGACAACGTGGGACACAGTTGGACACCGTTGGACATCGTTGGACAACGTGGGACAACGTGGGACAACGTGGGACACAGTTGGACACCGTTGGACATCGTTGGACACCGTTGGACACCGTGGGACAACGTGGGACAACGTGGGACAACGTGGGACAACGTGGGACAACGTGGGACCACGTGGGACAACGTGGGACAACGTGGGACATCGTGGGACAACGTGGGACAACGTGGGACAACGTGGGACAACGTGGGACAACGTGGGACACCGTTGGACAACGTGGGACACCGTTGGACATCGTTGGACACCGTGGGACAACGTGGGACAACGTGGGACAACGTGGGACATCGTTGGACACCGTTGGACATCGTTGGACACCGTGGGACAACGTGGGACATCGTTGGACACCGTGGGACAACGTGGGACAACGTGGGACAACGTGGGACACCGTTGGACATCTTTGGACACCGTTGGACACCGTGGGACAACGTGGGACAACGTGGGACAACGTGGGACAACGTGGGACAACGTGGGACAACGTGGGACAACGTGGGACAACGTGGGACAGCGTGGGACAACGTGGGACAACGTGGGACAACGTGGGACAACGTGGGACACCGTTGGACATCGTTGGACACCGTTGGACACCGTTGGACACCGTTGGACACCGTTGGACATCGGTGGACATCGTGGGACACAGTTGGACACCGTTGGACATCGTTGGACACAGTGGGACAACGTGGGACAACGTGGGACACCGTTGGACACCGCTGGACACCGTTGGACACCGTTGGACATCGTTGGACACCGTGGGACAACGTGGGACAACGTGGGACAACGTGGGAAACAATGGAACAACGTGGGACAACGTGGGACACCGTTGGACATCGTTGGGCAACGTGGGACAACGTGGGACAACGTGGGACAACGTGGGACAACGTGGGACAACGTGGGACAACGTGGGACACCGTTGGACACCGTGGGACACCGTTGGACACCGTTGGACATCGTTGGACACCGTGGGACAACGTGGGACAACGTGGGACAACGTGGGACAACGTGGGACAACGTGGGACAACGTGGGACAACGTGGGACAACGTGGGACAACGTGGGACAACGTGGGACAACGTGGGACAACGTGGGACATCGTGGGACAACGTGGGACAACGTGGGACAACGTGGGACAACGTGGGACACCGTTGGACACCGTGGGACAACGTGGGACAACGTGGGACAACGTGGGACACCGTTGGACATCGTTGGACACCGTGGGACAACGTGGGACAACGTGGGACAACGTGGGACAACGTGGGACAACGTGGGACAACGTGGGACAACGTGGGACATCGTGGGACAACGTGGGACAACGTGGGACAACGTGGGACAACGTGGGACAACGTGGGACACCGTTGGACATCGTTGGACACCGTGGGACAACGTGGGACAACGTGGGACAACGTGGGACACCGTTGGACACCGTTGGACATCGTTGGACACCTTTGGACACCGTGGGACAACGTGGAACAACGTGGGACAACGTGGGACAACGTGGGACAACGTGGGACAACGTGGGACAACGTGGGACAACGTGGGACATCGTGGGACAACGTGGGACAACGTGGGACAACGTGGGACAACGTGGGACACCGTTGGACATCGTTGGACACCGTTGGACACCGTTGGACACCGTTGGACACCTTTGGACATCGGTGGACATCGTGGGACACCGTTGAACACAGTTGGACATCGTTGGACACCGTTGGACACCGTGGGACAACGTGGGACAACGTGGGACAACGTGGGACAACGTGGGACAACGTGGGACAACGTGGGACAACGTGGGACAACGTGGGACAACGTGGGACACCGTTGGACACCGTGGGACACCGTTGGACACCGTTGGACATCGTTGGACACCGTGGGACAACGTGGGACAACGTGGGACAACGTGGGAAACCATGGAACAACGTGGGACAACGTGGGACAACGTGGGAAAACGTGGGACACCGTTGGACATCGTTGGACACCGTGGGACAACGTGGGACAACGCGGGATACCGTGGGACAACGTGGGACAACGTGGGACAACGTGGGACACCGTTGGACACCGTTGGACATCGTTGGACATCGTTGGACATCGTGGGACACCGTTGGACATCGTTGGACATCGTTGGACACCGTTGGACATCGTTGGACATCGTTGGACATCGTTGGACACCGTTGGACACCGTTGGACACCGTTGGACACCGTTGGACATCGGTGGACATCGTGGGACACCGTTGGACACAGTTGGACATCGTTGGACACCGTTGGACACCGTGGGACACCGTTGGACACCGTTGGACATCGTTGGACACCGTGGGACAACGTGGGACACCGTTGGACATCGTTGGACACCGTGGGACAACGTGGGACAACGTGGGACAACGTGGGACACCGTTGGACACCGTTGGACATCGTTGGACACCGTTGGACACCGTGGGACAACGTGGGACAACGTGGGACAACGTGGGACAACGTGGGACAACGTGGGACAACGTGGGACAACGTGGGACAACGTGGGACAACGTGGGACAACGTGGGACATCGTGGGACAACGTGGGACAACATGGGACAACGTGGGACAACGTGGGACACCGTTGGACAACGTGGGACACCGTTGGACATCGTTGGACATCGTTGGACATCGTTGGACACCGTGGGACAACGTGGGACAACGTGGGACAACGTGGGACAACGTGGGACAACGTGGGACAACGTGGGACACCGTTGGACAACGTGGGACACCGTTGGACATCGTTGGACATCGTTGGACATCGTTGGACATCGTTGGACACCGTTGGACACCGTTGGACACCGTTGGACACCGTTGGACATCGGTGGACATCGTGGGACACAGTTGGACACCGTTGGACATCGTTGGACACCGTGGGACAACGTGGGACAACGTGGGACACCGTTGGACACCGTTGGACACCGTTGGACACCGTTGGACATCGTTGGACACCGTGGGACAACGTGGGACAACGTGGGACAACGTGGGACACCGTTGGACACCGTTGGACATCGTTGGACACCGTTGGACATCGTTGGACATCGTTGGACATCGTTGGACATCGGTGGACATCGTGGGACACCGTTGGACAACGTGGGACACCGTTGGACATCGTTGGACACCGTGGGACAACGTGGGACAACGTGGGACAACGTGGGACACCGTTGGACACCGTTGGACATCGTTGGACATCGTTGGACATCGTGGGACACCGTTGGACATCGTTGGACATCGTTGGACACCGTTGGACATCGTTGGACATCGTTGGACATCGTTGGACACCGTTGGACACCGTTGGACACCGTTGGACACCGTTGGACATCGGTGGACATCGTGGGACACCGTTGGACACAGTTGGACATCGTTGGACACCGTTGGACACCGTGGGACAACGTGGGACAACGTGGGACAACGTGGGACAACGTGGGACAACGTGGGACAACGTGGGACAACGTGGGACACCGTTGGACACCGTGGGACACCGTTGGACAACGTGGGACAACGTGGGACAACGTGGGACAACGTGGGACACCGTTGGACACCGTGGGACACCGTTGGACACCGTTGGACATCGTAGGACAACGTGGGACAACGTGGGACAACGTGGGACAACGTGGGACAACGTGGGACAACGTGGGACAACGTGGGACAACGTGGGACACCGTTGGACACCGTTGGACATCGTAGGACAACGTGGGACAACGTGGGACAACGTGGGACAACGTGGGAAACCATGGAACAACGTGGGACAACGTGGGACAACGTGGGAAAACGTGGGACACCGTTGGACATCGTTGGACACCGTGGGACATCGTGGGACACCGTTGGACAACGTGGGACACCGTTGGACATCGTTGGACACCGTTGGACACCGTGGGACAACGTGGGACAACGTGGGACAACGTGGGACAACGTGGGACAACGTGGGACAACGTGGGACAACGTGGGACAACGTGGGACAACGTGGGACAACGTGGGACAACGTGGGACAACGTGGGACAACGTGGGACAACGTGGGACAACGTGGGACAACGTGGGACAACGTGGGACACCGTTGGACACCGTGGGACACCGTTGGACACCGTTGGACATCGTTGGACATCGGTGGACATCGTGGGACACCGTTGGACAACGTGGGACACCGTTGGACATCGTTGGACACCGTGGGACAACGTGGGACAACGTGGGACACAGTTGGACACCGTTGGACATCGTTGGACACCGTTGGACACCGTGGGACAACGTGGGACAACGTGGGACAACGTGGGACAACGTGGGACAACGTGGGACAACGTGGGACAACGTGGGACAACGTGGGACAACGTGGGACAACGTGGGACAACGTGGGACAACGTGGGACAACGTGGGACAACGTGGGACACCGTTGGACATCGTTGGACACCGTTGGACATCGTTGGACATCGTTGGACATCGTTGGACATCGGTGGACATCGTGGGACACCGTTGGACAACGTGGGACACCGTTGGACATCGTTGGACACCGTGGGACAACGTGGGACAACGTGGGACAACGTGGGACACCGTTGGACACCGTTGGACATCGTTGGACATCGTTGGACATCGTGGGACACCGTTGGACATTGTTGGACATCGTTGGACACCGTTGGACATCGTTGGACATCGTTGGACATCGTTGGACACCGTTGGACACCGTTGGACACCGTTGGACACCGTTGGACATCGGTGGACATCGTGGGACACCGTTGGACACCGTTGGACATCGTTGGACACCGTTGGACACCGTGGGACAACGTGGGACAACGTGGGACAACGTGGGACAACGTGGGACAACGTGGGACAACGTGGGACAACGTGGGACAACGTGGGACAACGTGGGACACCGTTGGACACCGTGGGACACCGTTGGACAACGTGGGACAACGTGGGACAACGTGGGACAACGTGGGACACCGTTGGACACCGTGGGACACCGTTGGACACCGTTGGACATCGTAGGACAACGTGGGACAACGTGGGACAACGTGGGACAACGTGGGACAACGTGGGACAACGTGGGACAACGTGGGACAACGTGGGACACCGTTGGACACCGTTGGACATCGTAGGACAACGTGGGACAACGTGGGACAACGTGGGACAACGTGGGAAACCATGGAACAACGTGGGACAACGTGGGACAACGTGGGAAAACGTGGGACACCGTTGGACATCGTTGGACACCGTGGGACATCGTGGGACAACGTGGGACACCGTTGGACATCGTAGGACAACGTGGGACAACGTGGGACAACGTGGGACAACGTGGGACACCGTTGGACACCGTTGGACATCGTTGGACATCGTTGGACATCGTGGGACACCGTTGGACATCGTTGGACATCGTTGGACACCGTTGGACATCGTTGGACATCGTTGGACATCGTTGGACACCGTTGGACACCGTTGGACACCGTTGGACACCGTTGGACATCGGTGGACATCGTGGGACACCGTTGGACACAGTTGGACATCGTTGGACACCGTTGGACACCGTGGGACAACGTGGGACAACGTGGGACAACGTGGGACAACGTGGGACAACGTGGGACAACGTGGGACAACGTGGGACACGGTTGGACACCGTGGGACACCGTTGGACAACGTGGGACAACGTGGGACAACGTGGGACAACGTGGGACACCGTTGGACACCGTGGGACACCGTTGGACACCGTTGGACATCGTAGGACAACGTGGGACAACGTGGGACAACGTGGGACAACGTGGGACAACGTGGGACAACGTGGGACAACGTGGGACAACGTGGGACACCGTTGGACACCGTTGGACATCGTAGGACAACGTGGGACAACGTGGGACAACGTGGGACAACGTGGGAAACCATGGAACAACGTGGGACAACGTGGGACAACGTGGGAAAACGTGGGACACCGTTGGACATCGTTGGACACCGTGGGACATCGTGGGACAACGTGGGACACCGTTGGACACCGTTGGACATCGTTGGACACCGTTGGACACCGTGGGACAACGTGGGACAACGTGGGACAACGTGGGACAACGTGGGACAACGTGGGACAACGTGGGACAACGTGGGACACCGTTGGACACCGTGGGACACCGTTGGACACCGTTGGACATCGTTGGACATCGTTGGACATCGTTGGACACCGTTGGACACCGTTGGACACCGTTGGACACCGTTGGACATCGGTGGACATCGTGGGACACCGTTGGACATCGTTGGACACCGTGGGACAACGTGGGACAACGTGGGACAACGTGGGACAACGTGGGACACAGTTGGACACCGTTGGACATCGTTGGACACCGTTGGACACCGTGGGACAACGTGGGACAACGTGGGACAACGTGGGACAACGTGGGACAACGTGGGACAACGTGGGACAACGTGGGACAACGTGGGACAACGTGGGACAACGTGGGACAACGTGGGACAACGTGGGACACCGTTGGACATCGTTGGACACCGTTGGACATCGTTGGACATCGTTGGACATCGTTGGACATCGGTGGACATCGTGGGACACCGTTGGACAACGTGGGACACCGTTGGACATCGTTGGACACCGTGGGACAACGTGGGACAACGTGGGACAACGTGGGACAACGTGGGACAACGTGGGACAACGTGGGACAACGTGGGACAACGTGGGACAACGTGGGACATCGTGGGACAACGTGGGACAACGTGGGACAACGTGGGACACCGTTGGACAACGTGGGACAACGTGGGACAACGTGGGACAACGTGGGACAACGTGGGACAACGTGGGACAACGTGGGACATCGTGGGACAACGTGGGACAACGTGGGACAACGTGGGACACCGTTGGACACCGTTGGACATCGTTGGACACCGTTGGACACCGTGGGACAACGTGGGACAACGTGGGAAAACGTGGGACAACGTGGGACAACGTGGGACAACGTGGGACAACGTGGGACAACGTGGGACATCGTGGGACAACGTGGGACAACGTGGGACAACGTGGGACAACGTGGGACACCGTTGGACAACGTGGGACACCGTTGGACATCGTTGGACACCGTGGGACAACGTGGGACAACGTGGGACACCGTTGGACACCGTTGGACATCGTTGGACATCGTTGGACATCGTGGGACACCGTTGGACATCGTTGGACATCGTTGGACACCGTTGGACATCGTTGGACATCGTTGGACATCGTTGGACACCGTTGGACACCGTTGGACACCGTTGGACACCGTTGGACATCGGTGGACATCGTGGGATACCGTTGGACACAGTTGGACATCGTTGGACACCGTTGGACACCGTGGGACAACGTGGGACAACGTGGGACAACGTGGGACAACGTGGGACAACGTGGGACATCGTTGGACACCGTTGGACATCGTTGGACACCGTGGGACAACGTGGGACAACGTGGGACAACGTGGGACACCGTTGGACACCGTTGGACATCGTTGGACATCGTTGGACATCGTGGGACACCGTTGGACATCGTTGGACATCGTTGGACACCGTTGGACATCGTTGGACATCGTTGGACATCGTTGGACACCGTTGGACACCGTTGGACATCGTTGGACACCGTTGGACACCGTGGGACAACGTGGGACAACGTGGGACAACGTGGGACAACGTGGGACAACGTGGGACATCGTTGGACACCGTTGGACATCGTTGGACACCGTGGTACAACGTGGGACATCGTTGGACACCGTGGGACAACGTGGGACAACGTGGGACAACGTGGGACAACGTGGGACAACGTGGGACAACGTGGTACAACGTGGGACATCGTTGGACACCGTGGGACAACGTGGGACAACGTGGGACAACGTGGGACACCGTTGGACAACGTGGGACATCGTGGGACATCGTTGGACACCGTTGGACACCGTTGGACACCGTTGGACACCGTTGGACATCGGTGGACATCGTGGGACACCGTTGGACACCGTGGGACACCGTTGGACACCGTTGGACATCGTTGGACACCGTGGGACAACGTGGGACAACGTGGGACAACGTGGGACAACGTGGGACACCGTTGGACATCGTTGGACACCGTTGGACACCGTGGGACAACGTGGGACAACGTGGGACAACGTGGGACAACGTGGGACAACGTGGGACAACGTGGGACAACGTGGGACAACGTGGGACAACGTGGGACAACGTGGGACATCGTGGGACAACGTGGGACATCGTTGGACACCGTGGGACAACGTGGGACAACGTGGGACAACGTGGGACACCGTTGGACACCGTTGGACATCGTTGGACATCGTTGGACATCGTGGGACACCGTTGGACATCGTTGGACATCGTTGGACACCGTTGGACATCGTTGGACATCGTTGGACATCGTTGGACACCGTTGGACATCGTTGGACATCGTTGGACACCGTTGGACACCGTTGGACACCGTTGGACACCGTTGGACATCGTTGGACACCGTGGGACAACGTGGGACAACGTGGGACAACGTGGGACAACGTGGGACAACGTGGGACAACGTGGGACAACGTGGGACAACGTGGGACAACGTGGGACAACGTGGGACATCGTGGGACAACGTGGGACAACGTGGGACAACGTGGGACACCGTTGGACACCGTTGGACATCGTTGGACACCGTTGGACACCGTGGGACAACGTGG